>NC_133654.1:258070707-258349379 GCF_009905375.1 Apium graveolens | reverse complement strand
TATTGGATGTCCTATTCGTTTGAGCAGACATAAGTCGAATGGAGGTATGGGTTTTCGTGATTTTCGAGATTTTAACCTGGCAATGTTAGGTATGGAGATTTCTTACAAAACCTAATAGTCTGGTGAGTAAAGTATATAAAGCACGTTATTTTCTAAACGAAAATTATTTGGATTCTTCTGCTGGCCACAATCCGAGTTTTGTTTGGCGTAGCATATGGAAAGCAGGGGATGTTGTGAAAGCAGGTGTTCATTGGGTAGTAGGTTCAGGGGAAATGATAAATATATTGGGACAACCATGGTTATTGGATGATCACAATCCGTTTATTACCTCAGACTCACCAGCTTTGGCTAATAACAAGGTATCCTCAATCATGTCGATGGAGCACAGGGGGTGGGATGATGAAATTTTAAAAGACTTGTTTAATGATAGGGACCAAGACTGCATACGAAGTGTGCCGTTGAATGAAGATATGAGGCAATATAGAATCTATTGGAGTAAAGAGAGTTCAGGTGAATATTCCGTTCGTAGTGCTTATCGATTGTTGCAAGTTCAAAAAGCTCTTTGGAGACAGGAGGATAATGATAGCTTCTGGAGGAAAATTTGGAAAATAAGGGCTCTGCCGAAGGTTTTGAATTTAGTTTGGAGATCATTGTCTCAGTGTCTTCCAACTATGATGCTTTTGCGTCAAAAACATGTCAGAGTAGAAAGTAGTTGTCCAGTTTGCAGGAGAGAGAATGAAACCATTAGCCACGTGTTTATGAGATGCCCTATAGCTCTGCAATGCTGGCAGTTGGTTACTCCAGGGTTCCAATTGAGTGCAGAGGACGAGATTTTTCACTAGTGGGACATAATTTTATGAAGCTTTGATAATGAAAAACGGGCTGAAATTGCAGTAGTTTGTTGGTCCTTATGGAGAGCAGGAATGAGCTAGTTTGGAACAAGAAATATACTCGTATACATGTTGTGATTGCAAACGCTAAACAGTACTTTGGACAATAGAAATATGCCCAAAGTAATCTATTTTCTGTTCGTTTCCCGAAGCTTGTTGACGGAGACGGTGACAGTTCTTGGGTTAAGCCACATGAGTCAATAATCAAGGTCTCGGTGGATGCAAAACTTTTCGAGAATATAGTGGTTCCGGGATGGGAGTGATAGTCATAGACGCAGGGGGTGAGTTAATTATAACAAAGACAGTGTGCAGGCACAGAGTTTTATGCCCAGAATTGGCAGAAGCTTTAGCCATTAAAGAGGCTCTCAGTTGGATCAAAAACCAAGGGTGGCAAGGGGTGATTGTGGAATCAGATTTCTTAGTGGCAGTGCAGGCAATTCGAAGCAAAGCTCCTATGGTATCTCCTTTTGGTCGAGTTATAGAGGCATGTCGTGCTATGCTTCGAGATTTAAACACAGTTTCACTATTTTTTATTAAACGATCTGCTAATGTGGCTGCTCATGAGTTAGCTCGAGTGTCATATTCTATCCCAGATCGAGTTTTCGATTGGAGTTTTGTTCCTATTGGAGCGTTAAACGCTTTGAAAGCGGATTTATTAAGTTAATAAAATTAATTGTTCGTAAAAAAAGGGTTCTTTATATCTTTTGGATGCAAATATGCATAAATACATCATTAATTTTAAATTTGAAATCAATGATACATTTATGCATGCATACCACATCATCAAGTAATCATAAATTACATTAATAATGGTGAACTTTATATAAAATTTAGGAAAGAGAGAAAGACAAAAATTAGTAAAATTAGAAATGTTTGGATGCAAAATGCAACTAATATTGGAGTTGAAATTTTATTTTAGTAACAAAAAAAATACTTCTTATACCGAACTCAGTTCTGTTTCGAGCTCGTATATGAACTATTTCGAGTATCGTAGTATGGAAACTCAATTCCTCTCGAGCTTGTTTAAAATTTTCATCTATTTTTTCAAAATTCATTTTTATTATATTTGAATCAAATTTTATTTAAATTTTTTATTCTTTTAAGTGTTGAATCTTAGACGAAAAGACTTGTCTTTTTCAAAAATACCCAATTAAACTCGTTTATTAAATAACTATCTCAACTTGAATTACATCCGAGTTATATGTAATTCAAATTTTGATGTCCACCAAATTATCTTGATACGAGAAAATATGCAAGTTTGGAGTTAGTTTGTCTAGTTATTCAAATTATGCATTGGTTATAATTAAGAACTATATAATTTTTTTGTTGTACATGAATTTTTACTAATATTTAATAAAATTTAAGGAAAAAATAAATAAAAGATACACATGTACAAAGTATACGGGTAATAATCTGCATTATGTGCATCACAAGATCAAGTTGAAAATTTAAAATAATTATGTATTTATTTTAGTTTCAACTTAAATAATTATGTATTTATTTTAGTTATTGCAAAAAGTAGTATTCAAACAATTCCGAAAAATATGATGTAACTCTTTAATAACTGCATTTTTACCTAATTCATCTCATAATTGCCCCAACTAAAAATGTCCAATGATCCAAATTAAAATTAACTTAAAGTCCTAAACCTTTCTTTAATATCTTGTTAAAAAAAACCTTTCATAAATATGAATTTGGCTGATTTAACTTGTAAATTTTAATATTCCAACCCTAGTTCTCACTTTCTCGAAAAAATAGTTGCTTTGGATCTGTACAAATGTGTATAGGCTAGCAACACCATTTTAGTGACACCTAACAGTCAGATGTTTATTTTATTGCAAACTTATTTCTTTTCGACACAACACAAAGCATCTATGCAACTAGATTATAAGCCGAATAAATAGAAAATATAGGCACCTGCATGCATGCGGGAAACCTGTAAAATTTTAAGCATATATAAACTGCAGGTGTTTATAAAGCAAACATGAATGCAAGTTTTGGTATCATTATTTAATTAGATAATTGGCAATTTTATAACATAGAGTAAACTGCAAAATGACACATGAACTGAAATAAAAAGCCAGTTTATATTTATACATGAACTTGGCCAAAAGCATACGGACAATACAATTATAAAACATACCGCCGCATGGGGCAGGTCTTTCATAGGACTATGCATTGCAAATAATTTGCATTGCAATTAATTAATTGTTTTGACTGAACCATAGAACCAGTAACATAAATTCTTATATTTTGAAATATTTGTATCAGTTAAACTTGAGTCTCAACACTACATTTCAACTTAATATTGTCAAAAGAAGTGAATCAACACCTCATTTTCAATCAATATCAACCAAGAATGGAATTTTACAAGCAATATATATAAGGCCAACCATTTATAAGCTAGTAGTTTATCATATTGAGGTTTGATTAAGAAAGCTAGAAAAAAAGAAAAGGAGCCCGGTCCAATTAAGAAATTAGCTAAAACGGTTTCTTCAAATCTTGAAGTAAAGGGTTCTCAAACACTTAAAAATAACACACACACATAACACACAGTAACTGTAAAATTATTACAGGCCGCTTCTAATAAGAAAATGAAATGCCATTGATCAACCTACATTTAACCAGCTTGCTTGGAGGACTTCAACTTGCATTCTTCAGCTTCTTCACTTCCTCCTTAAGCTCCTCCAACTTCCTCAATTTTTCTTCTAAAACTGCCATTTTGCCAGAGCACCTAGGGCGTGCAATTTGAGAAGAACTAGCCCTGATTCTCCTAAAACAATGCAATTACTTCAGTCTTACAAATATATATACAACTAAATTTTTTAATTAAATTTAATTTAGCAAACTATATTTAGAATCAGAATGCTTGATCTTATCTAGGACGTGCAATCTCAGAAAAACTCGATTTTGTTTATTGAATAACCAACTCGTCTCGTATTAATTACATCCCAATTATGGTAATTCAAATTTTAATATTGTAAAATTTGTCGATACACCTTTTATCTTGATACAAAAAATTATGGCAATTTAAAGTTAGTTTCTCTAGTTTGAAATTCTTTTAACCGGTTACAATAACTACCCTAATTTTTTTCTGCCAACCAACTTGTCTCAACTCATTTAAACAGACTCATGAGCTTACGAGTAAACTCTCGATTCGGCTAACTACAAGAAAATAATGCTAAATACAATTGCACAAATACAACGAGAGTCAATTTCAACCACCTTCAGTTGAATTTAAGGGCACGACTGAATACAACCGCATGCGGCCGTATTTAAATACGATCGTATTACGCGATCGAATTTAGTAATAATTATGACCGAATAAATACAACCGTATTTATATGCAACCATATACAGTTGAGTTTAGGCGTGCTACTAATTTTAACCGCCCTCGGTCGAATTTAGCCTTACTAAAAAATGGAGGAAATTTTCCCGCCAACAAAATTTTTTGACACTGCTAAATTCAACCAATTTCGGTCCAATTCGATATTTGAAAATGGAGGGAAATTTCCCGTACCTTTAAAAATTTAGTTGCAAAAGTGGAGGGAAATTTCCCTCCTTTCTGAAAATTATAATTTCAGTAGAATTCAGTTGTGTTTATCTAACATGACTGTATTCGATTGTATTCAGTACTATTAAAATATTTCTTTTAAAGAAAATTATTAGAAGGCTAGTAAATATTTTGAAAAAAATTATGTATAAAAGATAGAATAAAATTAACACGAAATTTAATTTTTTAGTTTTTGCAAAAAAGATCATTATGGTAAGCGCATTTTCAAATTTTTTTATTCGCTGCATGACAAAAATTGAAAATTTATAAAAGTAGATTGACCGTACTTCTTACTAGTGTTTAGTCCCATATTAATGTTTCAATTTTTTAAAAATCTTTATGAATGATCCAACAATAAGGATGTCAAGATATATGTATTTTAGCTATATAATAAATTCTTTAGAAAAATATGAATGTATTTGGTTTGCTATTTTAAGAATCAACTAATAGTTTTATCGGTACTTCTTACTAGTGTTTTGTCCCAATAATAATGTTAGATATATTTGATAATGTCATGGCTAATATGTTTTATGTTTAGATTTCAGATCTTATTTGAATAGAACAAATCAGTACTTAACTGATCAGTACTTATACTGGAAGTTAGAACTTAAGGGATATCAGTACTTATGTTATCAGGAGATAGATATCGAACTTAAGTGCTGAAGAACGATCAGATAAGGACAGTAGCTGATTAAAGTTAAGAAGATCAAGATAAACATAAGAAGAGATATGCATGAAGAAGGAATTCCGTGAAGAATGGAATACTTGGAATAGAAGATATCTGATTGATATATTTAGGAAGCAGAATTATATTGCATATCAATTAGCGATTATCTTGTAACTGTGTAGTATATAAACACAGACATAGGGTTTACACTATAAGCGTTATCATTATCGAGAATATTATTTATTATAACCCTAGCAGCTCTCGTGATATTTTGTTCATCACTGAGAGATAACAGTTCCAGATTGTAACAGAGTTTATTGTTTAAATAAAGTTGTTTTCTGTTACATAAGTTCTTGAAGTTTGATTTGATTGTAATAAACACTGTATTCACCCCTCTACAGTGAAAGTGTGACCTAACAAGTGGTATCAGAGCTATCTGTTAACACATACAGTTAAAGATCCAAACACAATCATGTCTGACACAGAAACTCCAACTAAGCCTACCAAAACTGAGGAATCATCAAAGACATCAACTCAGAGTCGATATGAGACTATCAGAGTTCCCATATTGAGACCATCTGAATATCCCATATGGAAGGTAAGGATGACCATGTTTCTGGAAGCAACAGATCCAGAATACCTTGATAGAATCAAGGAAGGGCCTCACAAACCTACCAAGCTCGCTGTTGTAGTTGCAGGTGAAGCAGCAATGACCGTACCAAAGGAAAAGAATGATTACACTGCTGAAGATATAGCATCTATTGCTAAGGATGCCAAGGTACGTCACTTATTGCATAGTGCCATTGATAATGTAATGTCAAACAGGGTAATCAACTGCAAGACTGCTAAGGAGATATGGGATGCACTGGAGACAAGGTGTCAAGGAACTGAAACAGTTAAGAAGAACAGGAAGACAATACTCACTCAAGAGTATGAACACTTTGACTCTAGGACTAATGAGTCATTGACTGATGTATATGATAGATTTGTCAAACTCTTGAATGACTTGTCATTAGTAAATAAGGAGTATGATCTTGAAGATACAAACCTCAAATTCCTGTTAGCTCTTCCTGAATGTTGGGATTTGAAGGCAACAACAATAAGAGACAACTACAATCTTGATGAAACAACTCTTGATGAAATCTATGGAATGCTCAAGACTCATGAACTTGAGATGGAACAAAGAAGCAAGAGGAAAGGAGGAAAGTCAAGGACAGTTGCTCTCAAGGTTGAAGAGGAATCCCCCAAACCACCTTCCTCAAAGAAAGATAAGGGTAAAGCTCTTATCATAAAATCTGATATTGAGTCATCAAGTTCTGAGAGTGATGATGACTCAGATTCTGAAAGCTTGCCTGAAACTGATGCTGATGAGGAAATGATGAAGCTGTGTGCTCTTATGGTGAAAGGAATCACAAAGATTGCATACAGGAAGTTCAGGAAGGGAAAGAAGTTTTCCAGGAAAGGCATAAGTTCTGATAAGAAGAATTTCAGAAGATCTGAAGGAAGAGGAGGAAAGTCTGAAGAGGAGATTACGCTAATGTAAATGTTATAATTGTGGTGAGAAAGGCCACATATCTCCTGATTGCAAGAAGACCAAGAATGAAAAAGGCAAAGCTCTTGTCACAAAGCAGAAAAGCTGGACAGACACCTCAGACTCTGAAAGTGAGGAGAACTATGCATTGATGGCAAATGCTGATAAATCAAGTTCTGAGAGCAGTTCTGAAGCTGCTGAAACAAAGGTACCTCAGACTACTTATGCTTTTCATACTGATGATATTAATGAGTTGAGAAGATATCTTAAAACCATGTTTGTTAGTTATAGAGATCAAACTTTAACATGTGAAAGATTAACTTCTGAAAATCTTGCTTTAGGAAAAGAAATGATTTCTTAGAAAAAGAGTTAGTCATGTTTCATCAAACTCAGCAGGATAGAGATGATGCTTTTATGTTAGGGATGAAGTGCTAAAATGAATGAATCTCTAAAAACTGAGTTAGAAAAGGAGAGAGAGATTATCAGAACTTGGACTAACTCTGGCAAAACAACTCAAAATTTGCTAAGCAGTGGAAACTGGAAAGAGGGCTTAGGTTATGGAGAAAATAAAAAAAGGAACTGTAGAAATTAAGCCTGTTGATAAGCAAAAGCCGAAGTTAAAACCTGTTAAGTTTGTAACTGAAAAATCCGAAAATGAGAAATCAGAAGTTAAAAAGGAATTAGCTTCTGACAAACTAAAACAGGAAAAGACAGCTGAAGTTAACATAGGCTTAATGACAAAGAAGCAGCTTAAGCATAGATGAAAGATGTTAAGAATGCAAACAAGGTAAAATCACCTAGGAAAAACAGGAATGGAAAGGAAGGTGTGAATAAAAGCAATAACTATAAATCTGTTCCTGATGCTCCTAGGAAAGCATGTCATAACTGTGGAAGTTCTAACCATGGCTTCTTTTTGCAGGAAGAATAAGAATATTAACTCCTTATCTACAAAGTAGGAGTTAAGAGTCAGTCTGTTAGATACAAACCACAAAATCCTTGTTTTCATTGTGGAAGTTTATGGCATTCCATTATACTTGTAAGGAATATCATAGTTTGTACTATGATTATTATCAAATAAAACCTTCTTTAAAGAAAGTTTCTGTTGTTCCTTCTAGTATAAGTTCTGATAAGAAAACTGTTAACATAAAATCTGATGTTAAATCCGCTGCAAATGTTAACAAACCTAAAAAGGCCAAAGGATTCCACCCAACCTCCAAGCAAGTCTGGGTCCTTAAAACTAATAATTAGTGGTCTTTTTGATTGCAGGGCAACAGGAAAAATATTTTAGTTCTGGACAGTGGATGTTCAGGACATATGACTGGAAATAAGGCCCTGCTATCAGACTTTGTGGAGAAAGCTGGCCCAAGTGTTTCTTATGGAGATGGCAACATTGGAAAAACTTTGGGATATGGCAATATCAATCTTGGGAATGTCATTATTAAAGATGTAGCTCTGGTCTCAGGACTTAAACACAACTTACTGAGTATAAGTCAAATCTGTGACAGAGGTTATCATGTTGATTTCTTTGCAGAACATTGTGAAATAGTTAGTAAATCTAAAGGAAAAATTGTTCTGAAGGGATTCAGGCGTGGTAACATTTATGAAGCTAAGCTTTCAACAAGTTCTGATGGTTCTGCAATCTGTTTAGTGAGTAGAGCCTCAACTGAAGAAAGCTGGAATTGGCACAAGAAACTCTCTCATTTAAACTTCAACAAGATAAATGAACTGATCAAGAAAGATCTTGTGAGAGGACTGCCAAAATCAGTGTTTGTTCCTGATGGTCTTTGTGACTCATGTCAGAAGGCTAAACAAAGAAAATCTTCGTTCAAGAGCAAGACTGAATCATCAATTCTTGAGCCTTATTATCTACTTCATGTTGATCTATTTGGTCCAGTGAATGTCATGTCTATTGCAAAGAAGAAATATGCGTTGGTCATAGTAGATGAGTTCACCAGATACACATGGGTGTATTTCTTGCACACAAAAAGTGAAACTGCATCTATCCTGATTGATCATGTCAAACATCTGGATAAATTGATCAAAGATTCTGTGAAAATTTTGAGGAGTGATAATGGCACTGAATTCAAGAATTTGATAATGGAAGAGTTCTGCAAAAATCATGGAATAAAGCAGGAATTTTCTGCTCCTGGAACTCCACAGCAAAATGGAGTTGTTGAAAGGAAGAATAGAACTCTAATTGAAGCTGCACGAACAATGCTTGAAGAAGCAAAGCTTCCAACCTATTTCTGGGCTGAAGCTGTGCAGACTGCTTGTTTTACTCAAAATGCAACACTCATTAACAAGCATGGAAAAACACCATATGAGATGGTGAAGAACAAGAAGCCAAATCTCAAATACTTTCATGTATTTGGATGTAAGTGTTTTGTTCTCAAGACTCATCCTGAACAGCTATCCAAGTTTGATCTAAAAGCTGATGAGGGAATCTTTGTAGGATATCCACTTTCTACAAAAGCCTTCAGAGTCTATAATTTGAGAACAAAAGTGGTCATGGAATCTATCAATGTCTCTTTTGATGACAAGAAGATCACTGGACTTGAAGATTGCATTGATCATAAGCTGAGATTTGAAAATGAAGATTCATATTCTGATACCTCAAGTCCTGACAGTCTAAGTCCTGATACTGTAAATTCTGATGGATTAAACTCTGATGTTATTGAAACTGTGGTGACTACGTCAAAGGAAGATGCACCAATGCAGGGGGAGCATACTCAAGATATTATCACATCTCAAGAAGCATCAGAACATACATCTGGCTCTTCAAATTCTGATTCGTCAAGTTCTGATAAGCCAAGTACTGACAGTGCTGAAAATCTAAATACTGAAGGATCCAACTCAGAGAGCATAGTTTCAGGGGGAGCATCAGAAAATGAAACCGAAGACAGCATGAATCATGGGGGAGCATCCAGTTCTAGAGAAAATCTTCCATCTGCAAGGAAGTGGACAAAATCACATACACCTGATTTAATAATTGGAAATCCTGAGGCAGGTGTCAGAACTAGAACAGGTACTTCGAATGAATGTCTTTACAATTCTTTTCTCTCTCAGTCTGAGCCAAAGAAAGTGGAAGAAGCTCTTCAAGATGCTGATTGGGTGCAAGCAATGCAGGAAGAGTTGAATGAATTTGAAAGAAACAAAGTCTGGACCTTAGTGCCAAGACCCAAGAATAGATCGGTTGTTGGTACAAAGTGGGTATTCAGAAACAAAACTGACAGTGATGGCATAATTGTAAGGAACAAGGCAAGGCTGGTTGCAAAAGGATATTCTCAACAGGAGGGAATTGACTATGATGAAACATTTGCTCCAGTTGCTAGGTTAGAAGCCATAAGGATATTCATGGCTTATGCTGCTCACAAAAAGTTTACTGTCTTTCAAATGGATGTGAAAAGTGCTTTTCTCAATGGAGAATTGGAAGAGGAAGTATATGTTGAACAACCTCCAGGCTTTGTAGATTCCAAACATCCAGATTATGTCTACAGGCTTGATAAAGCACTTTATGGACTTAAGCAAGCTCCTAGAGCATGGTATGAGACTTTAGCTCAGTTTCTTCTGGAAAGTGGATTCAACAGAGGAACTATTGACAAAACATTGTTCTATCTCAACCATGGCAAGGACTTACTTTTGATCCAGATTTATGTTGATGATATTATTTTTGGGTCTCCAAATGACAAACTTTGCAAAAAGTTTGCCAACCTAATGCAGTCAAGATATCAGATGAGTATGATGGGAGAACTTAGTTATTTTCTGGGCCTTCAAGTCAAGCAGAGTGAAGAAGGAACTTTTATTTGTCAATCTAAGTACACCAGAAACTTGCTGAAAAAATTTGGAATGCAAGACTGTTCAAGTGCATCCACTCCCATGGCCACTGCAACAAAACTGGATAAGGATACTGGTAATTCAGTAGATATTACTGATTACAGAGGTATGATTGGCTCACTTCTCTATCTAACTGCTAGTAGACCAGATATCATGTTTGCTACCTGTCTTTGTGCAAGATTTCAAGCAGATCCAAGAGAACCTCACTTAACAGCTGTAAAAAGAATCTTTAAGTATCTTAAAGGAACAGCTGATCTAGGATTATGGTATCCTAGAGAATCAGATTTTAAATTAATAGGTTACTCAGATGCAGATTTTGCAGGTTGCAAAATTGACAGGAAAAGCACAAGTGGTAGCTGCCAATTTCTTGGAGGCAGGTTGGTTTCTTGGTATAGCAAGAAACAAAAGTCAATTTCCACATCAACTGCAGAAGCAGAGTATATTGCTGCAGGAAGCTGCTGTGCACAGATTCTCTGGATGAAGAATCAGTTACTAGATTATGGGTTAATATTTCAAAATCCCTATTTACTGTGATAATCAAAGTGCTATTGCTATGACAGGTAATCCAGTTCAACACTCTATGACAAAGCACATCAGCATCAGGTACCATTTCATCAGGGAACATGTGGATGAAGGTACAGTGGAATTGCATTTTGTTCCCACAGATCAACAAGTAGCAGATATCTTCACAAAACCACTGTGTGAAGCTACCTTTTCAAAATTGGTAAATGAACTTGGAATGATTTCAGGTTCTTTCTCTAAATCTGCTTAAACTTGTTCTATGTTATCAGACTTTATGATCAGTATTTACAGAATTAATCTCTTTGTATATTCTGTGCATTAATTGATAAATGTCTTTAAGTACTGACTGTTGTCTGATATATGTTTCTAAACTCTGATAAGTGATATGTCTGTTTCAGTAACTATTCAATCCTATGAGGATAACTGTGCTAGATACTGACCTACTAGTCTTCAATAAACAAATGATCCCATGAAAGAAGTAATTATTTCTGTGGAAATCTTATGACACAAGCAAATTCTGATAACTGAGCTTAGTTAAGTTTACTTTGTATATCTTATTACTAAGTCACAAATTAGAATAATGCTACTCATCTGTTTAAGTTCTGATTCTAGTAAAACTGCTGAATGTACTAAGTGCTGATAAACCTCACTTATCAAAAGAAGAAGAACAATAATCAAAGAATAATATCAGGTACTCCTTTGAGATCTAGAGTAAAAATGTGAAAGGGACGACCCAAGTGCATTGCTGGTATTAAGTAAATATGCATTAGAAAAGCAAAATATTTTCTTGGTGACTTTTCACACTCTATGATTACTGGAGAAATACTCTGATAATAGCATAAATTCTGATAAACAGTCGTGACTCACTTACACTGAGAAGCCTCTGTAAAATAGAATTTCAAAAGATGCATAAAATTAGCACAAAAACAGTAGAGGTGAACTCATGCATGAACTCATTTATCAGTAGGTTTCAGGATAATGACAGCTCTTTAGCAAAATTTTAATTATGACTTATTTCTAAGATGTACTGAAGTAGATCAGACTTTACTCTTTGTCTGTTATTTAGCTTAATGCACACACATCACTCCATATGAATGATGAAATTTCTGTGGTGGTCTATGTTATTTTAGATCAACAGTCATTGTGTCTTTTGCACAAATTCTGAGGACAAGTTCTAGTTACACGTTCTGATGATTAAGTTCTGACGTTCATAACTAAGAACTTGTATGAGTATTTACTAAGATAGATATTCCTTGTTCGAGTTAAGACATTATGTTCTGATGACTGTTAAGTTCTGGTATAGGTCTAAGTTCTGATTTTTCAGTCTAACCCTTTACTTGACTTATCTGTGAGTAAAATTTGGTAACAGTCTCAGATTAATTTCGATAGGTTTTGAGAGATGAATCAGATTCTGAGGATCAGATTCCCTCTTCAGAACCTATGATAGATGAAGCTGAGAAGGCAACTTCTCAGAAGGATTCTGCAATTGGGGGTTCTAGGCTTCTCAAGAGGCTTAGACGTATGACGGTTCCTGCAACTCCCAAGGAATCCAAATCAACAAGGAAGTACAAGAAACAGAGGGCACAGAGGCCAGTTTCAGATGATGAGGAGGAAGCAGCTAAGGAAGGGGATCAGGAATCTCTGATCTCACAAGACAAGGAATTTGCTCCAGTCACTTCTTCTCCATCAACTCCATCTCAGGAACCTGTATCTGACAAGGCTAATTCACCTTCTATATCTCTTGTTGATCCAGGCACAAGTGCTGAAATTGATATTCAGAACTTGGTTGTGCCTGAAATACTTTTCTTAGAAGCTCCAACAGCAAATAATCCTTCCACAACACCTGTTACTGATGCTGTTCAAACTCCTGAGTTATCACTAACACCTTCTCTGCATCAAGATGATGATCAGATTTTAGGTGAGCATCAGGATATGGCTGTTGATCAGAACTTAGTATCAGATCAGCAATTAGAGGATGTTGAAGCCTCCATTGCTACTCATACAGTTGTCTTATCAGAAGATACTGATTCTTTAAGTTCTGATGCTGCAAATGTTGGAGATACTGGTGAAGCTGCTACAACTGTAGATGCTGATGAAGCAGGTCCTTCAGGACATACTCCTCCACTGACTCTTCCTAAGTCTGAACTGCTAAAGGAGTTTGTTATCAGGGATGCACCAGTACCTTGGAGTGAAACTCCTGCAGGTCAGGAGTGGACTAAGGAATGGAACTCAGTTTCATGTGTTCCAAATGCTTTACATCTTGCTGAGCACTTGACTAAAGCTGATGAAATGTTACATTCTGATGATTTTAAAATCCAGCTTAGAGTCACTGCATTGAGTACTAAACATCTACAAGGTCTTCATTCCAACACTCATGCAGAGCTACACAAGATTCAGGAGAACTTTATTAAACAGGAACAAGTTTGGAAACTTGATAAGAAAAAGTTCTTCCAACCTACCATTGACAGGGTTGCTTATATTGAGAAAACTCAAGAGAAGCAACAAGCTCAGATTGATCAAATTCTGACAAATCAAGCTTCTCAGCAATCGCAACTTACTGAAATCCAGACCTCAGTGGAACTACTTATCTCTCTTTTATTACCTGCTGATGCCAAAAAGGGGGAGAAGGTAATTAAGTCCAAATGCAAAACCAACAAGTCACTGCAAGGAAAGGATGATGGAAAAGATGACCAAGGAAACTCTGGAATGGGTGGTGGTCATAGTCAAGGTAGAAGGTTTACATCAAGACAAGCTAGTCACAGAACAAGTTCTGATACTGGGAAAAGAATAAGTTCTGCTGCTGGTAAAAGGATAAGTTCTGATGAACTTCTAGATCTTGATGAGGAAATGTCAAGACAGTTATTTCTTCAAGAAAATCCAGGGATGGACTTGGAAAGTTTAAAGGAAGAAGAAGCCAGACTTAAATCAGAGAAAGTCACATCTAAATCTGAAGCTTCTGGTAAAAAGTTACTTCCAAAACCTAAAGGCATTGTGATCAAAGAAAGGATACATACTGAAGAAACTTTGGCTAGATCACAACCACAGATAGATCCAAGATCCAAGGGTAAAGAAAAGGTTGGTGAACCTATCAAGCCTTATGTACCTCCTGATGAAGAAGAAATTACTGATGGAAAAGATAATCTTGCTCTGACTTCAAGAAAAGTTCTTAAAACAACCTCTGACATGGCTCAAGTTGTTCAGAGTCAAAAATTGTAAGTTCTGATATTCAGAAGAAGCAAGTAACCTCTGACAGTGCTCAAGTTAACTTGATATCAGAAAATAAATCTAAAACACTCCTACCAGGATTCACTAAAGCAAAACAGACTCAATCTTTGAAGATTACTTCAAGTGGTTTTGAAGCAAGAGTAGTTACTGGAAAGGAAGCTAGAGATAAAACTGGATTGGGAAGTGCTGATGAAAGAAGAGTACACAACACTACGATGATCAACTTCCTTGAGTGAACCAGGTATTGGAGCAACTCCTGAGAGATTGAATCAACTAGAATCTGTACAGATGGTTTACCATACCTACTTGAAAGAATACATCATGTTGTATTTCATGACAGATGGTAGGGTTTATCATATAAGACAAAATGCCATTCCATTGAAGTATTTTGAAGAATTGGAGCATGTATTATTCTTACTTCAAGTGGATGACAGAATAACAGAGACTGCTGCAAACTACTTAAAGGAACAGATTCAGAGACAGAAAAGACTTTATTCTGTTAAGTCTGACAGCAGATATGTTCCAAAGTACAGAAATCACAATGGTGATATTGTTGATATGAAGCCTAATACTGCACAGATCAGAACATATCTTGGTATTAAGGGGCTTGAATTCAATCTAGAGTCTAACAAAGCTTATGTCATAAGACTAGATCGGGAGTTGAGAAAAGCAAAGATTAATGATCTCAGAGCTGCAATATTTCAAACTGGTGAAGATACTGCAGAGCTTAAAGATGTCAAACGGAGAATGATTGATGAACTCAGATATGCTGAGAAATGTTTGTTGAAGAATTATCTCAGAACAACTCCTGACATCAGAGAGATCAGAAAATGATGAAGCCAAGTCGAAGATCTACAACTGCTTAAATTCTGATATTTATACAGATTGAAGTTGTTATCAGAAGTTGAATTGGTAAAAACTTTAAGGACTGTAAGTTGTAGTTATCTTGTCTATTTCTCATGCATTTGTACTTAATGTTTTTGACATCATCAAATATCTGTTAAACTTGTATATTTTGTTAATTTACAAGTTGGGGGAGATTGTTAGATATATTTGATAATGTCATGGCTAATATGTTTTATGTTTAGATTTCAGATCTTATTTGAACAGAACAAATCAGTACTTAACTGATCAGTACTTATACTGAAAGTCAGAACTTAAGGGATATCAGTACTTATGTTATCAGGAGATAGATATCAGAACTTAAGTGCTGAAGAACGATCAGATAAGGACAGTAGCTGATTAAAGTTAAGAAGATCAAGATAAACATAAGAAGAGATATGCATGAAGAAGGAATTCCGTGAAGAATGGAATACTTGGAATAGAAGATATCTGATTGATATATTTTAGGAAGCAGAATTATATTCCATATCAATTAGCGATTATCTTGTAACTGTGTAGTATATAAACACAGACATAGGGTTTACACTATAAGCGTTATCATTATCGAGAATATTATTTATTATAACCCTAGCAGCTCTCGTGATATTTTGTTCATCACTGAGAGATAACAGTTCCAGATTGTAACAGAGTTTATTGTTTAAATAAAGTTTGTTTTCTGTTACATAAGTTCTTGAAGTTTGATTTGATTGTAATAAACACTGTATTCACCCCCTCTACAGTGAAAGTGTGACCTAACAAATAATATTTTGATGTTTTTGTAAATGATCCAATCTTAGGATGTCAACTAGTAGTTTGACCTGACTCGTTTAAAGACAAGCGTTTATCTTTAAACTAGTCAAGTTCAGTCACAAATTTAAGCTCATTTAACTTAAACGAGCGACGCGTCTCATTTAAAAATGCTTGAACTCAAATATGTTTATTGAATAACCGGCTCGTTTTGTTATATCCCAATTATTGAATTTTTTTTTTTGATGTTATGCAATTTAGCAATACACCTTTTATCTTTATACGAAAAGTATGCAAATTTGGAATTAGTTTGTTAAAATTTGAAATTCTTTTAACCATTTTTCTTGAATAAAAAAGTATGCAAATTTAGAGTTAGTTTGTCTAGTCGTAATAACTACTCTAAATTTTTAATAACTGCTAATATAGTACAATTTTCAAAAAAATAATATTCCAATTCTGGCTGCCTCTGTACAAATGTACATAGATAGTTGTACGTTGTTGCCGGGCTTGCAGCCACAGTTAGTCATGTCTAACACTTCAATACGTATTTTAACAGAATCCTATATCTTTACAGCAGGGCACAAAGCAATAGACATAAATAGAATGGTACTTATCTGTATTAGATAGCCCCCTCAGGAGTACTACCCTTCAAATCTTTCAGTCTGTGAAGTCTGTTTTGCACATGAAGGTGCATTAAAAGTATCCATGGGGTCTTCTGTAAAAACTGATGAATCCCCCATATTTTTGATGGTGTCATCAAGGTCTACCTCAACATATAACCTCTCACCATCTAAATGGAGTGCCTGGGTGGTGAGCAACAGCTTCTTGAGCTAAGTCAATTGATTTTTGTTGCACTTGAAGAAGTGGATTTAAGTGAAATTGGAATAGAAGAAATTTGAGTCATAAGAATTTGGTGCTCAGTTGTGAGTGTTGGCAGCTCCCCCTGAATGAATGAGGGAGCTTCAAGAGATGTGCTCTCACTGTGTGTGCCTTCCTTGTTTCTCCTACCATACACTTGAATTACTTCTTGTGCAGGCTGTGTAGACTCACTACTGGTTGGTTTTACAACTGCATTCTGTTGGGAGGATTAGAGGGGGCTAGAGTGGTCATCTCAGTTAGTTACTTCTTTTGGATCTTTTGACCAAACACTACACCATAAATGGCCTACAGCAACACCATGAAAATGTTATAACAGGCCCAAAAAAGTGTTACCACAGCCAGAAAAAGGCCTAAGGTAACATAAAAATTAAATTGCTTTTTTTCGAGTTACCTTTGGCCCCTAAGGTAACATTATTTTTGCCCTGGTATAACATTCACATTTTTGTTACAATAGCTGTCAAAGGTAACATCAATCTATGTCTATAGTATCACAATATGTATGTTACCTTTGGACTTAGAATTTTCAAAAAAAATGGGGCCACCAGTGGGGCCCACATGTGGGCCCCACTGGTGGGCCCTATTTTTTGGCCCCATTTGTTTGCAAAGGTAACATACATAATATGACACTATAGACATACTTTAATGTTATCTTTGATGAATATTTTAACAATAATGTTTTGTATTATACCAATTTCTTTGTAACATTTTTAGTACCTAATGTAATATAATATTTTTTAAAAAATTAACAAGAATGGTTTGTAAATTCAACATGCAATAAAATCTGTTTTTCATCCAGTCAACGAAATAAAACCAAACTCCATATCAGTTTTCACAAACCCCCACCAAATACTACAGTTTCACACAATTCACCAACTCCACATACTTCACATACTCCAAAGAACAGGTACTTAGTCTAGGACGATAATAAACATCCAAAAGCTAGTCGATAACACTTGTTACTAGTATGCAAAATAAGATATGTAAAAAGGTGCACATCTGAAATCTAAAGTTCAGAGCCTCCGGTAACTGGTGTGAGGTAATTGTCATCATCACTGGTTGTGCAGAAATCTTGATGATTGATTGTGATGCCTAGATTTGCGTCGGCTATTTGCTTAAGTAACCAGGCCATGTTCTCCTGCACCTTCCTCTTTGCTCATCTGCAGCCTGTCTTGGTCTTGCAACATTTTTTCTTTAGCCAGTTTCTTGAGCTTAACCTCAAGATCTTTACTCATCTTCCTCTTGTACATTTTCAGCAAATGTAATAGACTATTCTATAATTGGTTTCTCTCCCTCCTGAAAAATGTAAATAGGATAATGCTATAGATGAATGCTGGATAAAAACGTAAACAACCTCAATGGCTACATGTAGCATAATAATTTTTCAAGTTTAACTGCAGAAATACATTATTTCTTAAGACAATATGATGCAACTAAACATTCCTCGTAAAACAGTTAATGAACCTGAATAGTAAATCATAAAATCCCTTAATAAAATTAGCTCACGCAATTAAGAAAAATAGTATTCATATTTACAAGCAACATTTTTGCATAGTGATTTCTATAGGAAAAAATCTTAAACATATAATAACCAAACACATAACAGAACAAATACTTGCTTATAAAGAGTGTCGCAATATTTGCTTTTACAGTTAATATTGGTAGGTACATATAAAGTAATGGAGTCCTAATAACTCACAAGCTTTTCTAGATTAGTTCTTCAAATGGAGTCTTGGAGTGTTCCTGTACACCCATATCTACACCTGTGGTAGTTCAATTTACATAATTTCGAAGTCTGGACAGAGACTAACAATGATTTGAGATTACAGGCTTATTAATTTCGAAGTCTAGACAAGAGAATTAAATACGGCGCTGAAATACATTTTATGAATTTATAGTTATAAACAACAGAATTGCGTGTGGAATACGCAATGTTGGACTTACAATTATGGTTAGAGCGCTGACGACACATAATTCTAGATTCAAGCTTAGAGGTAGGAGAATTTAATAGTGAGTTGGCAAAAGGGAGAACTTTAAACTGTATTCTAGTAAGTGAACATATGTATGCAAACAAATCCCGAATAAACCTATAACTTATGAAAAGGAATCGGAAAATATCCAAACAAATAAAGCATACTCTATGAGTCCTGTCTATCAAGCACATGCATGGAATATAAACATACTATAATTACTTATCTTAATTAGCAACAGAAGAAAGCATTCCAACACACGAAACAAAAACTCTGGTTTACCAAATAGCTAAAATAGAAACTTAACATTCCAATAACTGTGTGTTTTCCACTGAATTCTATTCAACTGTTATTCCTACCATCCCTCCATCAATCAATCTTCCAAAAAGTGCTCCGTAACAAAAACTAAAACTAAAAGAAATTTTGCAAATAGATTCATCCATCACACTTGAACATATGCATCACTGGATCATATTCTACACTGAGCAGAAACAGATAGTGCATTCGGTATTGGATTTTCTAAACTTACTATGTAATTATATGGATTAAGAGAGAGAGCTTCCATATTGAGATATGTTAATAAGCACTATGCATTATGTCCATCAGAGGCAACTTTAAGCAGAACATCAAAAGGCTGTAGTTAATTCGTACAGTACCTGAAGAAACTCCAAATGTCACAGCGAAGGATCTCTAGGCAGGAACATAACCTTGTTATGGCGTCACCACACAGATTAGACACGTTGAATTTTAATACCAATTACAGCCAGCAAACCTCATTATCATATCAAGAACCTGCACAATATGCAAACATAAAATAAGATATGATACACAGACTAATAACAAGATGAAATAACCATTCCACAGCGCTAAAAGCTCGACACTTGAAACTTCTTCGAAGAAAAGTGATAAAAAAGAAATAAAACCTAGGGCTCAAAATGGTCTCCATCGAGGCCTGACTCAATGTCTTAAGCTTGACAGTCTACAAGTTTTATAAAAGATGCAAGATTATACAGCAAAACATCATTATTGTATGCTTAAACAGAGACATAGATACCCACATATACAAACACACACGAAGGTTTATATCTATGATGAAAAAAAATATTAATTAACCTGTAGGTAAATAAATAATTAAATATTAAAAAAAAGTACCAGTGGGGAAGAGGTGTCGCGAGAGGCGACTACTTTTCACCTTATAACAACGAACATAAATTGGCTTCATCTATACGAACAAACACAATATAGTAAATGATGAAGAAATAAACTTGAGTTCAACGTTAGAGACTTGTTTGAGTAAAGAGAATCTAAAGCCATAGCATAGATCATACATGTGCGGATATTGTGTTTTCCACATTCATTTGCTTCCATGGTACATGATTTTTAATCCGGTAATTTATTCCTTTCGTACATGGGTATCAAATAAGTCCGCCATCAATATCCAAAAAACTCAATGCTGGTATGCATTTGAAGTTTCCTAGTTATAAGTGGTGATTTTCTAGATTCAGGTGTTTATATTTTACACCGAGGATAAATTTTTGACATTGAATATCTTTTTTCACAAGCTTCATAGCGGACTTCAAAGCATATCATACTTCTTTATATCAACCTCCAATAAATTAAAAGCAATGTATAGACGATGCAACATATTTTCTCCTCTATACAGAAAGATTACATATCTTTGAAGTACACACTCTTGTGCCAAACAAGTATCGCATAACTAACACACATTTGATCCAATTCAATCACAAAACTAAAAGCAACAATACGGGCCGGCGGCATCAACACATCATTTCAAATCCATACCCACAATATATATATACCTGGATTTCCTGCCCCGACCCCGCAGAGCTAGCAGGACCATCAATAACACTAAACTGATTCTTAATAACAACCGGAAGTGGAAGATGTCGTCGTCGTTTTAGCGACCAGTGACACGGTGGTTTAACTGCGAGTACGTTGCCGTTTGCTGAAACTTTAGTAGGCGCCATTAGATCTTCGCGAATTGAAAATTGGTTGAGAAATTAGATCGGTTTCTACGGCTTTGTGGTTTGTGTTGTTTATATTGAGAATGGAGATAGTCGAGTGTATTAAGAGTGGAGAGAGTCGAGTGCTGTTCATACTAAAACCACAACACCGCTCTAAATCACATCACAAAAACCTCAATAACATACAATCTTTAATCCTGAAATTGAGCAAATATAAAATAACATAAATGAGAGAGAGACACGGTGGGTAGTAGTACCTTAAAAACCCTAGCTCGGATTCATGAGATTTTACTAATATAAAACCCTAGCTAATCTAATTATCAATTTGTGAGTTAGTACTTTAGGATGATTCGGTTCAATTGAAAGGTGAGAGAGAATGTGTGAGAGCTACTTGGAGAAAGAGATGTTTAGAGTTAGAGAGTGTAAAATTTTGACAATAAACTGTAGCTTCTCCAAAAAAAACTATCGCCTTCTCCAAAAAAATGAGCCTACTTTATCCCGCCTGATGGAGAGCCCAATGAGAGCCCCAATAACTGTTGGTTAATTTCACTTTTTTTATTTTTTAATTAATTTTTTGTTTAAATAGTGTTCAATTTTTTTATTAATAAAAAATTATCAGTTATTAAATAGTACAGTTTAAAAAATTTTAAAAAATATATTTTATCAATCTTAGCTAATATTAATATTATTACTTAATCATATTATCAAAATTGATTAATTTTCAAGTTAAATAATTATATATATTTAATTTTTTGTAAAATCTTACTTTTTTATCCATTAACACCCTATAGTAACATAAGTTTCCACATGTTACTCGTATGTAACACTTTGAAGTTATAGTAACATATTATAAAGGTCTACGTTGAGGTAGGCTAAGATGAGATGAGCATACCTAAGGTAACATAATTTTGTAACACACATGATTAACCATTGCAATAGGCCATCTATGGCGTAGTGAAAGGTGATTCTTTTTAGCTATCTCATCACCACTCTCAGTCAGTTAAGGTTGCCCCTTTCTCTTCTTTCCTACTCACCTCATCCTTTTGAGAAGATGAGGCGGTTGGTTGCCTAGCTTCTAAGGACTTTGAAAGAATGGTTGCAGCTTGAGAAGATCCTTATGGGTGTTCCTGTGTTTGTACTTCCACAGGTTCAGGGATCATAGCTTGCTAGATTGATTTCCAATACTTCTCATGTGTCGCATTGAATAAGGATAAGTCTTAAATCTTTCAATCATGAAAGGTGTTAATATACATGCTTCAAGCATGTATATTTATAAACCGCATGCATTCGTAAACCAAAGCAAGTTTTGGTGTCGTTGATTAGTTAAGCAAAAAAAATAACATACACTTAATATAACATATATAGAGCAAATTGCAAAACCAGACATGAACTAATATGCAAAACCAGTTTCTTTGTGCTAGCTTGTACATAACTATGCCACAAGCATATTATATATACATTACAAAACTACACAAAGAGGTACAGGAAGAGCTCAAAGTAGGCCTTCATGTGATTATGCATTAATCGTTTCAAGTGAACCTTAGAACCAGTACTTTACATTGAATTATTAAATTTTGAAATATTTGTGTCTGTCAACTCTGAGTCTCGACACTACATTTCAACTTAATACTATACAAAGAAATGAATCAGCACTTCATTTTAAATTAATATCAACCAAGAATGTAATTCACGAGCAATATATGTAGCACAACCATCTATTGTAAGGTGGTAGTTCATTCTATTGAGGTCATATAAAAAAATTTAGCAAAAAAGAAAAGGAGCTAGGTTCAATTAAGAAATTAGCTTAAAAGGTTTCTTCAATTGTTGAAATAAAGGGTTCTCAAACACTCAAACATAACATATATTAACTGAAATTTTTTATTACAGGCAGCTTCTAATAAGAAGGGATATGCCATTGATCAACCTGTATCAACCAGCTTGCCTGGAGGACGTCAGTTTGCATCCTTCTTCACCTTCTTCCTTTCCTCCTTCAGCTCCCCCAATCGCTTCCTCCAATTTTCGCACTCTTTCTTCAAGAATTTCCATTTTGCCTGAGCACCTAGGACGTGCTCTCTGAGAAGAACTAGCCTGCTGCTGATTCTCCTAAAAATAATGCATCTACTTTAGTCTTATAAACATATAAATACAACTAAATTTTTAGTTAAATATTATTTAGCAAACTATATTTAGAATCAGAAGGCTTGATCTTACCTCATCACTAGGCCTATTTTCGGGTACTGGAACCCTATTTTGGTTCTTCTTCAGAATGAGGAGTGTGGGATCATTTGGATCTGCAATGAAATTGTCTCTAAATCCTTCCTTTACAGCTGGAGGCACTCTTTGACATATCTTGATAATTCCTTTAACATTGGCTAAATGATATTTGAGTCTTGTAATGCCGGACACTGGGTGTGAGCAATAGTTGCACACTGCATAGGTTCTGGTACCCTTCTCTTGCTTTGTGCCATGATCCCAAGCATAGTCCACTTCTCTGTTGTTCACTGTGTGATAGATATTATAATTTTAGCATATATTCTACTAGCTTATCAAAATTCTTAAGATTTTGTATCCATTAAAAAATAAAAGAAATATTTAAATTAAATATACATGCTTGTTCTGTTTTTTCTTTAAAGTAACTTTTGAAAAATAAATTTTTAATGACACATATTGTCCACATTTTTTTTAAAAATCAAACAAACAAATAAAAGTAAAATAGTGCATCCACCGGTAACTAAAAGTGATTTTTTTCAATAATTATAGTCTTGATATCAATAGAATTGTATAGATCATTAATAATTACAATAGAATGTATTTTACAAAAAAAAGAAAAGGAAATTAATTTACTTAATTCTCCGCCCCAATAATGTTAAAATTATTTGTTATAGTATACCCCAAAAATAATTTCAATTGAAATGGATAATTTTATAAGATAAGTAAACATATAAAAGTTGAAGAGTATATTATCAAAAAAGAATACATGTGCAAATGCATATAGATTAAAAAACATATTATTGTAGAAGTCAAATTTTGTAATTTTTTAAAAAAATTGTAAATTTAGACACATAAACAAATTAAACATGTTTACCTGAAAATTCAATCAATTTTATTTTATGATCAAATAATAACAATTCATTATAGACAACAATTGAAAATGAAGCAAAGTTCTTGACTGATAATGATATTTTTATGATGCAATGATATATAATTGGTATCGAAAATAATCAAAATAATATAAATGATATGATAGATTAATGATGAATAAAATCGGATATGAAGTATAAACTGATGTTAGGATTCTAACTTACTTGTTGATGGTGATGCTGGAAATTGATGGATCTGACTAAAAAATCAATTGATTAGTACTCAATGTAAAATTAATTGAGATATGAGTTTTGGAACAATTGATGAAGAAATGTAAATAAAAATAGGACAAAGAAATGTTTAGGGCGGAGAATACCTTACCCTTCAAAGTATCTCGTATGAGATGATACCCGGACTATGAATTTAGGAAGAAACCTTCAAAGTCTCTAGTATGAGATGATACCCCGACTATGAATTTAGGACAGAGAAATGTTTGATGCCGAGAGTGAGCAACTTGTATGTTACCCTCTAGAACGTTTTTATATTTATATGAGTCACACCTTGACTAATTAGATTAGTGATTGAATATTATAATATAACTATAATATGACTATTTTAGCCTCCCGATTTTATTTTAAATTACATGAAAATATTATTCTTATTTATTCTATTTTTTGTTTAAATATAAGTGATAATTTTTTATTATATAAATTAGTTCATTTATTTAATAATCAACTGTTATTTATATTTCCTTAAACTAGGAAAAATTTACATAGAAAATATCAATGAGTAATAAAAAAGTAAGAATTAATCAAAAACTTTAACATTGTACAAACAATGATTTATGAATTAATGAAAAAAAGTGGGCTTAGAAAAGAATTTTTAATAACTTTTAATTACTTTTAAATTTATGGTTAAATTTCGTTGTTGAACAAAAACCATCATCTTATATTTTATTAATATCTCTTCAAATTCACTGAATTACTAAGATAAAAGGTACGTATAACCAAATTCATGATATAAGAAAAAAATTATTCTCTTAAAATTACTAAAAAACAAGGAACCCATTTAAACATATCGTTTATTATCGTAGATATACAGTAAGATATTTTAGAAATAAATATTATTTAACATGATTGATAGTTGACTGAGCGTATGTGTGAGCAATTAGTGAAAGATGGCTGGAATGAGAATAATGTGGCTAGTGTGAAATAAAAGGTGAAGGCTTGCAGTGATAGGTTGTCAGTGTGCGGAAAAGAAATTACTGGAAATTTTAGTAGGAGGATTAAAGAATGTAAGGAGAGTTTGAAGCAACTTCGAGGGAATAGTGATAGGGGGTCTGTGGAAAGATATGATGCAGTAAAGAAACAGTTGGCCTCTATTTTGAATCAACGAGAGATCTTCTGGCGCCAAAGGTCTAAGCAGATGTGGTTACAAGCTGGGGATCAGAACAGCCGATTTTTTCATAAGTTAGCTAGTAATCGTAGGAGGAATAATCAGATTCATAATCTCAAGGATACATATGAAAATTGGGTTGACTGGGAATTTGGCTTAGACACTTTGATGGAAAGGTGTTTTAATGATCTGTTTCGTGCAACAGAATCAGACTGGAAGGAGGTGATCGAGTGTATTCCTACTATAATAACAGATGCTCAGAATGTTAAATTTTTAAAGCCAATTGAGGAAGAGGAGGTGAAAAGAGCACTGTTCCAAATGAATCCGGACAAGGCTCCAGGCCCGAATGGAATGACACCTGCATTTTTTCAAAATTATTGGAAAATTGTTGGTAAGGATATTGTTGACATGGTCAGAAATTTTTCAGTAATGGTATGTTATCCAATAGTTTGAATGATACAAATATTGTATTGATTCCTAAAAAGAATTATCTAGTGTTTATTAGCGATTTACGACCTATATCATTATGCAATGTGTTAGCTAAAACTATCACAAAGGTTGTATCTAATCGGTTAAAGGAAACTTTGGATTCGGTGGTGTCGAAGAATCAGAGTGCATTTATGTCAGGGAGACTTATCTATGATAATGTCATGGTTTCCTATGAAGTCATGCATTACTTGAAGCGGAAGAGACGAGGAAGGGAGAGTCATATGGCACTTAAGCTTGACATGAGTAAAGCTTATGCCAGAATCAAGTGGGCATATCTGAAAGTTATGTTGACTAAAATGTGATACAATGACTGGTGGGTTCATTTAATTCTTCAATTGTATGTTCAGTGTCATATAATATCACTCATGCTAGGAGAGAAATTGGTCCTATATATCCTAGTCGGGGTATTAGACAGGGGGATCCTTTATCCCCTTATCTTTTTATCTTATGTGCTGAAGGTCTATCCGCTTTACTTCAAAGATATGAGCAAAGGAAATAAATTCAAGGTATCAAGGTCTCAAGACAAGCTCCTAGCATTTCACACATGCTATTCGCTGATGATATCTACCTGTATTATAAGGCAACTGAGGAGGAGGGCTATGCATGTCTTGAGGCTATTACAGAGTTTTGAACGTGGGTTCAGGCAGAAGGTGAATTTGTACAAAATCATCTGTATTTTTTAGCACTAATACGAGTTAGAATAACAGAATACAGTTGTATCGGTTGCTTTCATATGGAGGAGGCTGGTCCGGAAGGTGGTACTTACTTGGGGCTTCCACAATAGATGGAATAGAAGCAAGGTGCTACGTTGGGTTTTCTAAAAGATAGAGTTAAAAATCGAGTTCTCAGTTGGGATGAAAAACTTTTCTCTCAAGGTGTAAAGGAGGTGATAGTAAAATCTGTTATACAATCGTTGCCATCTTACGCCATGAGTGTATTCTTATTGCCAATGAAAATAACGAAGGATCTGGAGTGGTTGATTTCGAAGTTTTAGTGGAATTCGAAGAAGAATGACAATAAAAGCATACATTGGATGTCCTATTCTCGTTTGAGCAGACATAAGTCGAATGGAGGTATGGGTTTTCGTGATTTTCGAGATTTTAACCTGGCAATGTTAGGTAATCAGGCATGGAGATTTCTTACAAAACCTAATAGTCTGGTGAGTAAAGTATATAAAGCACGTTATTTTCTAAACAAAAATTATTTGGATTCTTCTGCTGGCCACAATCCGAGTTTTGTTTGGCGTAGCATATGGGAAGCAGGGGATGTTGTGAAAGCAGGTGTTCGTTGGGTAGTAGGTTCAGGGGAAATGATAAATATATTGGGACAACCATGGTTATTGGATGATCACAATCCGTTTATTACCTCAGACTCACCAGCTTTGGCTAATAACAAGGTATCCTCAATCATGTCGATGGAGCACAAGGGGTGGGATGATGAAATTTTAAAAGACTTGTTTAATGATAGGGACCAAGAGTGCATACGAAGTCTGCCGTATTAACAATAATATGACACTATTTTTTTTGGCCCCATTTGTTTGCAAAGGTAACATACATAATATGACACTATAGACATACTTTAATGTTATCTTTGATGAATATTTTAACAATAATGTTTTGTATTATACCAATTTCTTTGTAACATTTTTAGTACCTAATGTAATATATATATTTTTTAAAAAATTAACAAGAATGGTTTGTAAATTCAACATGCCATAAAATCTGTTTTTCATCCAAGTCAACGAAATAAAACCAAACTCCATATCAGTTTTCACAAACCCCCACCAAATACTACAGTTTCACACAATTCACCAACTCCACATACTTCACATACTCCAAAGAACAGGTACTTAGTCTAGGACGATAAATAAACATCCAAAAGCTAGTCGATAACACTTGTTACTAGTATGCAAAATAAGATATGTAAAAAGGTGCACATCTGAAATCTAAAGTTCAGAGCCTCCGGTAACTGGTGTGAGGTAATTGTCATCATCACTGGTTGTGCAGAAATCTTGATGATTGATTGTGATGCCTAGATTTGCGTCGGCTATTTTCTTAAGTAACCAGGCCATGTTCTCCTGCACCTTCCTCTTTGCTCATCTGCAGCCTGTCTTGGTCTTGCAACATTTTTTCTTTAGCCAGTTTCTTGAGCTTAACCTCAAGATCTTTACTCATCTTCCTCTTGTACATTTTCAGCAAATGTAATAGACTATTCTATAATTGGTTTCTCTCCCTCCCTGAAAATGTAAATAGGATAATGCTATATGAATGTCTGGATAAAAACGTAAACAACCTCAATGGCTACCTGTAGCATAATAATTTTTCAAGTTTAACTGCAGAAATACATTATTTCTTAAGACAATGATGCAACTAAACATTCCTCGTAAAACAGTTAATGAACCTGAATAGTAAATCATAAAATCCCTTAATAAAATTAGCTCACGCAATTAAGAAAAATAGTATTCATATTTACAAGCAACATTTTTGCATTAGTGATTTCTATAGGAAAAAATCTTAAACATATAATAACCAAACACATAACAGAACAAATACTTGCTTATAAAGAGTGTCTGCAATATTTGCTTTTACAGTTAATATTGGTAGGTACATATAAAGTAATGGAGTCCTAATAACTCACAAGCTTTTCTAGATTAGTTCTTCAAATGGAGTCTTGGAGTGTTCCGTACACCCATATCTACACCTGTGGTAGTTCAAATTTACATAATTTCGAAGTCTGGACAAGAGACTAACAATGATTTGAGATTACAGGCTTATTAATTTCGAAGTCTGGACAAGAGAATTAAATACGGCGCTGAAATACATTTTTATGAATTTATAGTTATAAACAACAGAATTGCGTGTGGAATACGCAATGTTGGACTTACAATTATGGTTAGAGCGCTGACGACACATAATTCTAGATTCAAGCTTAGAGGTAGGAGAATTTAATAGTGAGTTGGCAAAAGGGAGAACTTTAAACTGTATTCTAGTAAGTGAACAATATTGTATGCAAACAAATCCCGAATAAACCTATAACTTATGAAAAGGAATCGGAAAATATCCAAACAAATAAAGCATACTCTATGAGTCCTGTCTATCAAGCAACATGCATGGAATAATAAACATACTATAATTACTTATCTTAATTAGCAACAGAAGAAAGCATTCCAACACACGAAACAAAAACTCTGGTTTACCAAATAGCTAAAAGAAACTTAACATTCCAATAACTGTGTGTTTTCCACTGAATTCTATTCAACTGTTATTCCTACCATCCCTCCATCAATCAATCTTCCAAAAAGTGCTCCGTAACAAAAACTAAAACTAAAAGAAATTTTGCAAATAGATTCATCCATCACACTTGAACATATGCATCACTGGATCATATTCTACACTGAGCAGAAACAGATAGTGCATTCGGTATTGGGATTTTCTAAACTTACTATGTAATTATATGGATTAAGAGAGAGAGCTTCCATATTGAGATATGTTAATAAGCACTATGCATTATGTCCATCAGAGGCAACTTTAAGCAGAACATCAAAAGGCTGTAGTTAATTCGTACAGTACCTGAAGAAACTCCAAATGTCACAGCGAAGGATCATCTCTAGGAACATAACCTTGTTATGGCGTCACCACACAGATTAGACACGTTGAATTTTAATACCAATTACAGCCAGCAAACCTCATTATCATATCAAGAACCTGCACAATATGCAAAACATAAAATAAGATATGATACACAGACTAATAACAAGATGAAATAACCATTCCACAGCGCTAAAAGCTCGACACTTGAAACTTCTTCGAAGAAAGTGAATAAAAAAAAATAAAACCTAGGGCTCAAAATGGTCTCCATCGAGGCCTGACTCAATGTCTTAAGCTTGACAGTCTACAAGTTTTATTAAAAGATGCAAGATTATACAGCAAAACATCATTATTGTATGCTTAAACAGAGACATATATACCCACATATACAAACACACACGAGGTTTATATCTATGATGAAAAAAATATTAATTAACCTGTAGGTAAATAAAATAATTAAATATTAAAAAAAAGTACCAGTGGGGAAGAGGTGTCGCGAGAGGCGACTACTTTTCACCTTATAACAACGAACATAATTGGCTTCATCTATACGAACAACACAATATAGTAAATGATGAGAGAAATAAAACTTGAGTTCAACGTTAGAGACTTGTTTGAGTAAAGAGAATCTAAAGCCATAGGCATAGATCATACATGTGCGGATATTGTGTTTTCACATTCATTTGCTTCCATGGTACATGATTTTTTAATCTGGTAATTTATTCCTTTCGTACATGGTATCAAATAAGTCCCGCCATCAATATCCAAAAAACTCAATGCTGGTATGCATTTGAAGTTCCTAGTTATAAGTGGTGATTTTCTAGATTCAGGTGTTTATATTTTTACACCGAGGATAAATTTTTTGACATTGAATATCTTTTTCACAAGCTTCATAGCGGACTTCAAAGCATATCATACTTCTTTATATCAACCTCCAATAAATTAAAAGCAATGTATAGACGATGCAACATATTTTCTCCTCTATACAGAAAGATTACCATATCTTTGAAGTACACACTCTTGTGCCAAACAAGTATCGCATAACTAACACATTTGATCCAATTCAATCACAAAACTAAAAGCAACAATACGGCCGGCATCAACACATCATTTCAAATCCACACACACAATATATATACCTGGATTTCCGACAGCAGAGCTAGCAGGACCATCAATAACACTAAACTGATTCTTAATAACAACCGGAAGTGGAAGATGTCGTCGTCGTTTAGCGACCAGTGACCGGTGGTTTAACGGCGGAGATATCGTCGCCGTTTGCTGAAACTTTAGTAGGCGCCATTAGATCTTCGCGAATTGAAAATTGGTTGAGAAAATTAGATCGGTTTCTACGGCTTTGTGTTTTGTGTTGTTTGTATTGAGAATGGAGATAGTCGAGTGTATTAAGAGTGGAGAGAGTCGAGTGCTTCATACTAAAAACACAACACCGCTCTAAATCAACATCACAAAAACCTCAATAACATACAATCTTTAATCCTGAAATTGAGCAAATATAAAATAACATAAAAAGAGAGACACGGTGGGGTAGTACCTTAAAAACCCTAGCTCGGATTCATGAGATTTTACTAATATAAAACCCTAGCTAATCTAATTATCAATTTGTGAGTTAGTACTTTAGGATGATTCGGTTCAATTGAAAGCTGAGAGAGAATGTGTGAGAGCTACTTGGAGAAAGAGATGTTTAGAGTTAGAGAGTGTAAAATTTTGACAATAAACTGTAGCTTCTCCAAAAAAAACTGTCGCCTTCTCCAAAAAAATGAGCCTACTTTATCCCGCCTGATGGAGAGCCCAATGAGAGCCCCAATAACTGTTGGTTAATTTCACTTTTTTTATTTTTTAATTAATTTTTTGTTTAAATAGTGTTCAATTTTTTTATTAATAAAAAATTATCAGTTATTAAATAGTACAGTTTAAAAAATTTTAAAAAATATATTTTATCAATCTTAGCTAATATTAATATTATTACTTAATCATATTATCAAAATTGATTAATTTTCAAGTTAAATAATTATATATATTTAATTTTTTGTAAAATCTTACTTTTTTATCCATTAACACCCTATAGTAACATAAGTTTCCACATGTTACTCGTATGTAACACTTTGAAGTTATAGTAACATATTATAAAGGTCTACGTTGAGGTAGGCTAAGATGAGCATACCTAAGGTAACATAATTTTGTAACACACATGATTAAACCATTGCAATAGGCCATCTATGGCGTAGTGAAAGGTGATTCTTTTTAGCTATCTCATCACCACTCTCAGTCAGTTAAGGTTGCCCCCTTTCTCTTCTTTCTACTCACCTCATCCTTTTGAGAAGATGAGGCGGTTGGTTGCCTAGCTTCTAAGGACTTTGAAAGAATGGTTGCAGCTTGAGAAGATCCTTATGGGTGTTCCTGTGTTTGTACTTCCACAGGTTCAGGGATCATAGCTTGCTAGATTGATTTCCAATACTTCTCATGTGTCGCATTGAATAAGGATAAGTCTTAAATCTTTCAATCATGAAAGGTGTTAATATACATGCTTCAAGCATGTATATTTATAAACCGCATGCATTCGTAAACCAAAGCAAGTTTTGGTGTTAATATACATGCTTTAAGCATGTATATTTATAAACAGCATGCATTCGTAAACCAAAGCAAGTTTTGGTGTCGTTGATTAGTTAAGCAAAAAAAAACATACACTTAATATAACATATATAGAGCAAATTGCAAAACCAGACATGAACTAATATGCAAAACCAGTTTCTTTGTGCTAGCTTGTACATAACTATGCCACAAGCATATTAATATATACAATTACAAAACTACACAAAGAGGTACAGGAAGAGCTCAAAGTAGGCCTTCATGTGATTATGCATTAATCGTTTCAAGTGAACCTTAGAACCAGTACTTTACATTGAATTATTAAATTTTGAAATATTTGTGTCTGTCAACTCTGAGTCTCGACACTACATTTCAACTTAATACTATACAAAGAAATGAATCAGCACTTCATTTTAAATTAATATCAACCAAGAATGTAATTCACGAGCAATATATGTAGCACAACCATCTATTGTAAGGTGGTAGTTCATTCTATTGAGGTCATATAAAAAAATTTAGCAAAAAAAAAGGAGCTAGGTTCAATTAAGAAATTAGCTTAAAAGGTTTCTTCAATTGTTGAAATAAAGGGTTCTCAAACACTCAAACATAACATATATTAACTGAAATTTTTATTACAGGCAGCTTCTAATAAGAAGGGATATGCCATTGATCAACCTGTATTCAACCAGCTTGCCTGGAGGACGTCAGTTTGCATCCTTCTTCACCTTCTTCCTTTCCTCCTTCAGCTCCCCAATCGCTTCCTCCAATTTTCGCACTCTTTCTTCAAGAATTTCCATTTTGCCTGAGCACCTAGGACGTGCTCTCTGAGAAGAACTAGCCTGCTGCTGATTCTCCTAAAAATAATGCATCTACTTTAGTCTTATAAACATATAAATACAACTAAATTTTTTAGTTAAATATTATTTAGCAAACTATATTTAGAATCAGAAGGCTTGATCTTACCTCATCACTAGGCCTATTTTCGGGTACTGGAACCCTATTTTGGTTCTTCTTCAGAATGAGGAGTGTGGGATCATTTGGATCTGCAATGAAATTGTCTCTAAATCCTTCCTTTACAGCTGGAGGCACTCTTTGACATATCTTGATAATTCCTTTAACATTGGCTAAATGATATTTGAGTCTTGTAATGCCGGACACTGGGTGTGAGCAATAGTTGCACACTGCATAGGTTCTGGTACCCTTCTCTTGCTTTGTGCCATGATCCCAAGCATAGTCCACTTCTCTGTTGTTCACTGTGTGATAGATATTATAATTTTAGCATATATTCTACTAGCTTATCAAAATTCTTAAGATTTTGTATCCATTAAAAAATAAAAGAAATATTTAAATTAAATATACATGCTTGTTCTGTTTTTTCTTTAAAGTAACTTTTGAAAAATAAATTTTTAATGGACACATATTGTCCACATTTTTTTTTAAAAATCAAACAAAACAAATAAAAGTAAAATAGTGCATTCACCGGTAACTAAAAGTGATTTTTTTCAATAATTATAGTCTTGATATCAATAGAATGTATAGATTCATTAATAATTACAATAGAATGTATTTTACAAAAAAAAAAAAAAGAAAATTAATTTACTTAATTCTCGGGCCCAATAATGTTAAATTATTTGTTATAGTATACCCAAAAATAACTTTCAATTGAAAAGGATAATTTTATAAGATAAGTAAACATATAAAAGTTGAAGAGTATATTATCAAAAAAGAATACATGTGCAAATGCATATAGATTAAAAAACATATTATTGTAGAAGTCAAATTTTTGTAATTTTTTAAAAAAATTGTAAATTTAGACACATAAACAAATTAAACATGTTTACCTGAAAATTCAATCAATTTTATTTTATGATCAAATAATAACAATTCATTATAGACAACAATTGAAAATGAAGCAAAGTTCTTGACTGATAATGATATTTTTATGATGCAATGATATATAATTGGTATCGAAAATGATCAAAATAATATAAATGATATGATAGATTAATGATGAATAAAATCGGATATGAAGTATAAACTGATGTTAGGATTCTAACTACTTGTTGATGGTAATGCTGGAAATTGATGGATCTGACTAAAAATCAATTGATTAGTACTCAATGTAAAATTAATTGAGATATGAGTTTTGGAACAATTGATGAAGAAATGTAAATAAAAATAGGACAAAGAAATGTTTAGGGCGGCGAATACCTTACCCTTCAAAGTATCTGGTATGAGATGATACCCGACTATGAATTTAGGAAGAAACCTTCAAAGTCTCTGGTATGAGATGGTACCCGGACTATGAATTTAGGACAGAGAAATGTTTGATGCCGAGAGTGAGCAACTTGTATGTTACCCTCTAGACATTTTTATATTTATATGAGTCACACCTTGACTAATTAGATTAGTGATTGAATATTATAATATAACTATAATATGACTATTTTAGCCTCCCGATTTTATTTTAAATTACATGAAAATATTATTCTTATTTATTCTATTTTTTGTTTAAATATAAGTGATAATTTTTTATTATATAAATTAGTTCATTTATTTAATAATCAACTGTTATTTATATTTCCTTAAACTAGGAAAAATTGTACATAGAAAATATCAATGAGTAATAAAAAAGTAAGAATTAATCAAAAACTTTAACATTGTACAAATAATGATTTATGAATTAATGAAAAAAGTGGGCGTAGAAAAGAATTTTTAATAACTTTTAATTACTTTTAAATTTATGGTTAAATTTCGTTGTTGAACAAAAACCATCATCTTATATTTTATTAAAATCTCTTCAAATTCACTCAATTACTAAGATAAAAGGTACGTATAACCAAATTCATGATATAAGAAAAAAATTATTCTCTTAAAATTACTAAAAAACAAGGAACCCATTTAAACATATCGTTTATTATCGTAGATATACAGTAAGATATTTTAGAAATAAATATTATTTAACATGATTGATAGTTGACTGAGCCTATGTGTGAGCAATTAGTGAAAGATGGCTGGAATGAGAATAATGTGGCTAGTGTGAAACAAAAGGTGAAGGCTTGCACTGATAGGTTGTCAGTGTGGGTTACTGGAAATTTTAGTAGGAGGATTAAAGAATGTAAGTAGAGTTTGAAGCAACTTCGAGGGAACAGTGATAGGGGGTATGTGGAAAGATATGATGCAGTAAAGAAACAGTTGGCCTCTATTTTGAATCAACGAGAGATCTTCTGGCGCCAAAGGTCTAAGCAGATGTGGTTACAAGCTGGGGATCAGAACAGCCGATTTTTTCATAAGTTAGCTAGTAATCGTAGGAGGAATAATCAGATTCATAATCTCAAGGATACATATGAAAATTGGGTTGACTGGGAATTTGGCTTAGACACTTTGATGGAAAGGTATTTTAATGATCTGTTTCGTGCAAACAGAATCAGACTGGCAGAAGGTGATCGAGTGTATTCCTACTATAATAACAGATGCTCAGAATGTTAAATTTTTAAAGCCAATTGAGGAAGAGGAGGTGAAAAGAGCACTGTTCCAAATGAATTTGGACAAGGGGTCCAGGCCCGGATGGAATGACACCTGCATTTTTCAAAATTATTGGAAAATTGTTGGTAAGGATATTGTTGACATGGTCAGAAATTTTTCAGTAATGGTATGTTATCCAATAGTTTGAATGATACAAATATTGTATTGATTCCTAAAAAGGATTGTCTAGTGTTTATTAGCGATTTACGACCTATATCATTATGCAATGTGTTAGCTAAAACTATCACAAAGGTTGTATCTAATTGGTTAAAGGAAACTTGGATTCGGTGGTGTCGGAGAATCAGAGTGCATTTATGTCAGGGAGACTTATCTATGATAATGTCATGGTTTCCTATGAAGTCATGCATTATTTGAAGCGGAAGAGACGAGGAAGGGAGAGTCATATGACACTTAAGCTTGACATGAGTAAAGCTTATGCCAGAATCAAGTGGGCATATCTGAAAGTTGTGTTGACTAAAATGTGATACAATGACTAGTGGGTTCATTTAATTCTTCAATTGTATGTTCGGTGTCATATAATATCACTCATGCTAGGAGAGAAATTGGTCCTATATATCCTAGTCGGGGTATTAGACAGGGGGATCCTTTATCCCCTTATCTTTTTATCTTATGTGCTGAAGGTCTCTCTGCTTTACTTCGAAGATATGAGCAAAGGAAATGAATTCAAGGTATCAAGGTCTGAAGACAAGCTCCTAGCATTTCACACATACTATTCGCTGATGATATCTACCTGTATTATAAGGCAACTGAGGAGGAGGCTATGCATGTCTTGAGGCTATTACAGAGTTTTGAACGTGGTTCAGGGCAGAAGGTGAATTTGTCAAAATCATCTGTATTTTTTAGCACTAATACGAGTTAGAATAACAGAATACAGTTGTGTCGGTAGCTTCATATGGAGGAGGCTGGTGAAGGTGGTACTTACTTGGGGCTTCCAAATATGATGAATAGAAGCAAGGTTGCTACGTTGGGTTTTCTAAAAGATAGAGTTAAAAATCGAGTTCTGAGTTGGGATGAAAAACTTTTCTCTCAAGGTGTAAAGGAGGTGATAGTAAAATCTGTTATACAATCGTTGCCATCTTACGCCATGAGTGTATTCTTATTGCCAATGAAAATAACGAAGGATCTGGAGTGGTTGATTTCAAAGTTTTAGTGGAATTCGAAGAAGAATGACAACAAAAGCATACATTGGATGTCCTATTCTCGTTTGAGCAGACATAAGTCGAATGGAGGTATGGGTTTTCGTGATTTTTGAGATTTTAACCTCGCAATGTTAGGTAATCAGGCATGGAGATTTCTTACAAAACCTAATAGTCTGGTGAGTAAAGAATATAAAGCACGTTATTTTCTAACCAAAAATTATTTGGATTCTTCTGCTGGCCACAATCCGAGTTTTGTTTGGCGTAGCATATGGGAAGCAGGGGATGTTGTGAAAGCAGGTGTTCGTTGGGTAGTAGGTTCAGGGGAAATGATAAATATATTGGGACAACCATGGTTATTGGATGATCAGAATCCGTTTATTACCTCAGACTCACCAGCTTTGGCTAATAACAAGGTATCCTCAATCATGTCGATGGAGCACATGGGTGGGATGATGAAATTTTAAAAGACTTGTTTAATGATAGGGACCAAGAGTGCATACGAAGTGTGCCATATTAACAATAATATGACACTATTTTTTGGCCCCATTTGTTTGCAAAGGTAACATACATAATATGACACTATAGACATACTTTAATGTTACCTTTGATGAATATTTTAACAATAATGTTTTGTATTATACCAATTTCTTTGTAACATTTTTAGTACCTAATGTAATATACATGCCATAAAATCTGTTTTTCATCCAAGTCAACGAAATAAACAATTTGAACCAAACTCCATATCAGTTTTCACAAAACCCCACCAAATACTACAGTTTCACACAATTAACCAACTCCACATACTTCACATACTCCAAAGAACAGGTACTTAGTCTAGGACGATAAATAAACATCCAAAAGCTAGTCGATAACACTTGTTACTAGTATGCAAAATAAGATATGTAAAAAGGTGCACATCTGAAATCTAAAGTTCAGAGCCTCCGGTAACTGGTGTGAGGTAATTGTCATCATCACTGGTTGTGCAGAAATCTTGATGATTGATTGTGATGCCTAGATTTGCGTCGGCTATTTTCTTAAGTAACCAGGCCATGTTCTCCTACACCTTCCTCTTTGCTCATCTGCAGCCTGTCTTGCTCTTGCAACAGTTTTTCTTTAGCCAGTTTCTTGAGCTTAACCTCAAGATCTTTACTCATCTTCCTCTTGTACATTTTCAGCAAATGTAATAGACTATTCTATAATTGGTTTCTCTCCCTCCCTGAAAATGTAAATAGGATAATGCTGTAGATGAATGTCTGGATAAAAATGTAAACAACCTCAATGGCTACCCGTAGCATAATAATTTTTCAAGTTTAACTGCAGAAATACATTATTTCTTAAGATAATATGATGCAACTAAACATTCCTCGTAAAACAGTTAATGAACCTGAATAGTAAATCTTAAAATCCCTTAATAAAATTAGCTCACGCAATTAAGAAAAATAGTATTCATATTTACAAGCAACATTTTTGCATTAGTGATTTCTATAGGAAAAAATCTTAAACATATAATAACCAAACACATAACAGAATAAATACTTGCTTATAAAGAGTGTCTGCAATATTTGCTTTTACAGTTAATATTGGTAGGTACATATAAAGTAATGGAGTCCTAATAACTCACAAGCTTTTCTAGATTAGTTCTTCAAATGGAGTCTTGGAGTGTTCCGTACACCCATATCTACACCTGTGGTAGTTCAAATTTACATAATTTCGAAGTCTGGACAAGAGACTAACAATGATTTGAGATTACAGGCTTATTAATTTCGAAGTCTGGACAAGAGAATTAAATACGGTGCTGAAATACATTTTTATGAATTTATAGTTATAAACAACAGAATTGCGTATGGAATACGCAATGTTGGACTTACAATTATGGTTAGAGCGCTGACGACACATAATTCTAGATTCAAGCTTAGAGGTAGGAGAATTTAATAGTGAGTTGGCAAAAGGGAGAACTTTAAACTGCATTCTAGTAAGTGAACAATATTGTATGCAAACAAGTCCCGAATAAGCCTATAACTTATGAAAAGGAATCGGAAAATATCCAAACAAATAAAGCATACTCTATGAGTCTAGTCTATCAAGCAACATGCATGGAATAATAAACATACTATAATTACTTAACTTAATTAGCAATAGAAGAAAGCATTCCAACACACGAAACAAAAACTCTGGTTTACCAAATAGCTAAAACAGAAACTTAACATTCCAATAACTGTGTGTTTTCCACTGAATTCTATTCAACTGTTATTCCTACCATCCCTCCATCAATCAATCTTCCAAAAAGTGCTCCGTAACAAAAACTAAAACTAAAAGAAATTTTGCAAATAGATTCATCCATCACACTTGAACATATGCATCACTGGATCATATTCTACACTGAGCAGAAACAGATAGTGCATTCGGTATTGGGATTTTCTAAACTTACTATGTAATTATATGGATTAAGAGAGAGAGCTTCCATATTGAGATATGTTAATAAGCACTATGCATTATGTCCATCAGAGGCAACTTTAATATAACATATATAGAGCAAATTGTGGTTACAAGCCGGGGATCAGAACAACCGATTTTTTCATAAGTTAGCTAGTAATCGTTGGAGGAATAATCAGATTCATAATCTCAAGGATACATATGAAAATTGGATTGACTGGGAATCTGGCTTAGACACTTTGATGAAAAGGTATTTTAATGATCTGTTTCGTGCAACAGAATCAGACTGGCAGGAGGTGATCGAGTGTATTCCTACTATAATAACAGATGCTCAGAATGTTAAATTTTTAAAGCCAATTGAGGAAGAGGAGGTGAAAAGAGCACTGTTCCAAATAAATCCGGACAAGGCTCCAGGCCCGGATGGAATGACACCTGCATTTTTTCAAAATTATTGGAAAATTGTTGGTAAGGATATTGTTGACATGGTCAGAAATTTTTTCACTAATGGTATGTTATCCAATAGTTTGAATGATACAAATATTGTATTGATTCCTAAAAAGAATTGTCTAGTGTTTATTAGCGATTTACGACCTATATCTTTATGCAATGTGTTAGCTAAAACTATCACAAAGGTTGTACCTAATCGGTTAAAGGAAACTTTGGATTCAGTGGTGTCGGAGAATCAGAGTGCATTTATGTCAGGGAGACTTATCTATGATAATGTCATGGTTTCCTATGAAGTCATGCATTACTTGAAGCGGAAGAGACGAGGAAGGGAGAGTCATATGACGCTTAAGCTTGACATGAGTAAAGGTTATGCCAGAATCAAGTGGGCATATCTGAAAGTTGTGTTGACTAAAATGGGATACAATGACTGGTGGGTTCATTAAATTCTTCAATTGTATGTTCAGTGTCATATAATATCACTCATGCTAGGAGAGAAATTGGTCCTATATATCCTAGTCGGGGTATTAGACAGGGGGATCCTTTATCCCCTTATCTTTTTACCTTATGTGCTGAAGGTCTCTCCGCTTTACTTCGAAGATATGAGCAAAGGAAATGAATTCAAGGTATCAAGGTCTGAAGACAAGCTCCTAGCATTTCACACATGCTATTCGCTGATGATATCTACCTGTATTATAAGGCAACTGAGGAGGAGGCTATGCATGTCTTGAGGCTATTACAGAGTTTTGAACGTGGTTCAGGGCAGAAGGTGAATTTGTCAAAATCATCTGTATTTTTTAGCATTAATACGAGTTAGAATAACAGAATACAGTTGTGTCGGTTGCTTCATATGGAGGAGGTTGGTGAAGGTGGTACTTACTTGGGGCTTCCAAATATGATGAATAGAAGCAAGGTTGCTACGTTGGGTTTTCTAAAAGATAGAGTTAAAAATCGAGTTCTGAGTTGGGATAAAAAATTTTCTCTCAAGGTGGAAAGGAGGTGATAGTAAAATCTGTTATACAATCGTTGCCATCTTACGCCATGAGTGTATTCTTATTGCCAATGAAAATAACGAAGGATCTGGAGTGGTTGATTTCGAAGTTCTAGTGGAATTCGAAGAAGAATGACAACAAAAGCATACATTGGATGTCCTATTCTCGTTTGAGCAGACATAAGTCAAATGGAGGTATGGGTTTTAGTGATTTTCGAGATTTTAACCTGGCAATGTTAGGTAATCAGGCATGGAGATTTCTTACAAAACCTAATAGTCTGGTGAGTAAAGTATACAAAGCATGTTATTTTCTAAAGGAAAATTATTTGGATTCTTCTGCTGGCCACAATCCGAGTTTTGTTTGGCGTAGCATATGGGAAGCAGGGGATGTTGTGAAAGAAGGTGTTCGTTGGGTAGTAGGTTTAGGGGAAATGATAAATATATTGGGACAACCATGGTTATTGGATGATCACAATCCGTTTATTACCTCAGACTCACCAGCTTTGGCTAATAACAAGGTATCTTCAATCATGTCGATGGAGCACAGGGGGTGGGATGATGAAATTTTAAAAGACTTGTTTAATAATAGGGACCAAGAGTGCATACGAAGTGTACTGTTGAATGAAGATATGAGGCAATATAGAATCTATTGGACTAAAGAGAGTTCAGGTGAATATTCCGTTCATAGTGCTTATCGATTGTTGCAAGTTCAAAAAGCTCTTTGGAGACAGGAGGATAATGATAACTTCTGGAGGAAAATTTGGAAAATAAGGGCTCCGCCGAAGGTTTTGAATTAATTTGGAGATCATTGTCTCAGTGTCTTCCAACTATGATGCTTTTGCGTTAAAAACATGTCAGAGTAGAAAGTAGTTGTCCAGTTTGCAGGAGAGAGAATGAAACCATTAGCCACGTGTTTATGAGATGCCCTATAGCTCTGCAATGCTGGCAGTTGGTTACTCCAGGGTTCCAATTGAGTGTAGAGGACGAGATTTTTCACTGGTGGGACATAATTTTATGAAGCTTTGATTATGAAAAATGGGCTGAAATTGCAGTAGTTTGTTGGTCCTTATGGAGAGCAAGGAATGAGCTAGTTTGGAACAAGAAATATACTCGTATACATGTTGTGATTGCAAACGCTAAACAGTACTTTGGACAATAGAAATATGCCCAAAGTAGTCTATTTTCTGTTCGTTTCCCGAAGCTTGTTGACGGAGACAGTGACAGTTCTTGGGTTAAGCCACATGAGTCAATAATCAAGGTCTCGGTGGATGCAGCAACTTTTCGAGAATATAGTGGTTCCGGGATGGGAGTGATAGTCATAGACGCAGGGGGTGAGTTAATTATAACAAAGACAGTGTGCATGCAGAGATTTTTATCCCTAGAATTGGCAGAAGCTTTAGCCATTAAAGAGGCTCTCAGTTGGATCAAAAACTAAGGGTGGCAAGGGGTGATTGTGGAATCAGATTTCTTAGTGGCAGTGCAGGCAATTCGAAGCAAAGCTCCTATGGTATCTCCTTTTGGTCGAGTTATAGAGGCATGTCGTGCTATGCTTCGAGATTTAAACACAGTTTCACTATTTTTTATTAAACGATCTGCTAATGTGGCGGCTCATGAGTTAGCTCGAGTGTCATATTCTTTCCCAGATCGAGTTTTCGATTGGAGGTTTGTTCCTATTAGAGTGTTTAACGCTTTGAAAGCGGATTTATTAAGTTAATAAAATTAATTGTTTGTAAAAAAAAAGGGTTCTTTATATCTTTTGGATGCAAATATGCATAAATACATCATTAATTTTAAATTTGAAATCAATGATAAATTTATGCATGCATACCACATCATCAAGTAATCATAAATTACATTAATAATGGTGAACTTTATATAAAATTTAGGAAAGAGAGAAAGATAAAAATTAGTAAAATTAGAAATGTTTGGATGCAAAATGCAACTAATATTGGAGTTGAAATTTTATTTTAGTAACAAAAAAAATACTTCTTACACCGAACTCAGTTCTGTTCGAGCTCGTATATGAACTAATTCGAGTATCGTAATATGGAAACTCAATTCCTCTCGAGCTTGTTTAAAATTTTCATCTATTTTTTCAAAATTCATTTTTATTATATTTGAATCAAATTTTATTTAAATTTTTTATTCTTTTAAGTGTTGAATCTTAGACGAAAAGACTTGTCTTTTTCAAAATACCCAATTAAACTCGTTTATTAAATAACTATCTCAACTTGAATTACATCCGAGTTATATGTAATTCAAATTTTGATGTCCACCAAATTATCTTGATACGAGAAAATATGCAAGTTTGGAGTTAGTTTGTCTAGTTATTCAAATTATGCATTGGTTATAATTAAGAACTATATAATTTTTTTGTTGTATATGAATTTTTTACTAATATTTAATAAAATTTAAGGAAAAAATAAGTAAAAGATACACATGTACAAAGTATACGGGTAATAATCTGCATTATGTGCATCACAAGATCAAGTTGAAAATTTAAAATAATTACGTATTTATTTTAGTTTCAACTTAAAATAATTATGTATTTATTTTAGTTATTGCAAAAAGTAGTATTCAAACAATTCCGAAAAATATGATGTAACTCTTTAATAACTGCATTTTTACCTAATTCATCTCATAATTACCCCAACTAAAAATGTCCAATGATCCAAATTAAAATTAACTTAAAGTCCTAAACCTTTCACTAATATCTTGTTAAAAAAAACCTTTCATAAATATGAATTTGGCTGATTTAACTTGTAAAATTTAATATTCCAACCCTAGTTCTCACTTTCTCAAAAAAATAGTTGCTTTGGATCTGTACAAATGTGTATAGGCTAGCAACACCATTTAGTGACACCTAACAGTCAGATGTTTATTTTATTGCAAACTTATTTCTTTTCGACACAACACAAAGCATCTATGCAACTAGATTATAAGCTGAATAAATAGAAAATATAGGCACCTGCATGCATGCGGGAAACCTGTAAAATTTTAAGCATATATAAACTGCAGGTGTTTATAAAGCAAACATGAATGCAAGTTTTGGTATCATTATTTATTAGATAATTGGCAATTTTATAACATAGAGTAAAATGCAAAATCACACATGAACTGAAATAAAAAGCCAGTTTATATTTATACATGAACTTGGCCAAAAGCATACAGACAATACAATTACAAAACATACCGCGGCATGGGGCAGGTCTTTCATAGGACTATGCATTGCAAATAATTTGCATTGCAATTAATTAATTGTTTTGACTGAACCATAGAACCAGTAACATAAATTCTTATATTTTGAAATATTTGTATCAGTTAAACTTGAGTCTCAACACTACATTTCAACTTAATATTGTCAAAAGAAGTGAATCAACACCTCATTTTCAATCAATATCAACCAAGAATGGAATTTTACAAGCAATATATATAAGGCCAACCATTTATAAGCTAGTAGTTTATTATATTGAGGTTTGATTAAGAAAGCTAGAAAAAAAGAAAAGGAGCCCCGTCCAATTAAGAAATTAGCTAAAACGGTTTCTTCAAATCTTGAAGTAAAGGGTTCTCAAACACTTAAACATAACACACAGACATAACACAGTAACTGAATAAAATTATTACAGGCCGCTTCTAATAAGAAAATGAAATGCCATTGATCAACCTATATTTAACCAGCTTGCTCGGAGGACTTCAACTTGCATTCTTCAGCTTCTTCACTTCCTCCTTAAGCTCCTCCAACTTCCTCAATTTTTCTTCTAAAACTGCCATTTTGCCAGAGCACCTAGGGCGTGCAATTTGAGAAGAACTAGCCCTCATTCTCCTAAAAACAATGCAATTACTTCAGTCTTACAAATATATAAATACAACTAAATTTTTTAATTAAATTTAATTTAGCAAACTATATTTAGAATCAGAATGCTTGATCTTATCTAGGACGTGCAATCTCAGAAAAACTCGATTTTGTTTATTGAATAACCAACTCGTCTCGTATTAATTACATCCCAATTATAGTAATTCAAATTTTAATATTATAAAATTTTTCGATACACCTTTTATCTTGATACAAAAAATTATGGCAATTTAAAGTTAGTTTCTCTAGTTTGAAATTCTTTTAACCGGTTAAAATAACTACCCTAATTTTTTTCCGCCGACCAACTTGTCTCAACTCATTTAAACAGACTCGTGAGCTTACGAGTAAACTCTCGATTCGGCTAACTACAAGAAAATAATGCTAAATACAATTGCACAAATACAACGAGAGTCAATTTCAACCACCTTCAGTTGAATTTAAGGGCACGACTGAATACAACCGCATGCAGTCATATTTAAATACGATCGTATTACGCCATCGAATTTAATAATAATTATGACCGAATAAATACAACCGTATTTATATGCAACCATATACAGTTGAGTTTAGGTGTGCTACTAATTTTAACCGCCCTCGGTCGAATTTAGCCTTACTAAAAAATGGAGGAAATTTTCCCCCCAACAAAATTTTTTGACACTGCTAAATTCAACCGATTTCGGTCCAATTCGATATTTGAAAATGGAGGGAAATTTCCCGTATCTTTAAAAAATTTAGTTGCAAAAGTGGAGGGAAATTTCCCTCCTTTCTGAAAATTATAATTTCAGTAGAATTTAGTTGTGTTTATCTAACATGACTGTATTCGATTGTATTTAGTACTATTAAAATATTTCTTTTAAAGAAAATTATTTGAAGGCTAGTAAATATTTTGAAAAAAATTATGTATAAAAGATAGAATAAAATTAACACGAAATTTAAATTTTTAGTTTTTGCAAAAAAGATCATTATGGTAAGGCATTTTCAAATTTCTTTTATTCGCTGCATGACAAAAATTGAAAATTTATAAAAGTAGATTGACCGTACTTCTTACTAGTGTTTAGTCCCATATTAATGTTTCATTTTTTTAAAAATCTTTATGAATGATCCAACAATAAGGATGTCAAGATATATGTATTGTATCTATATAATAAATTCTTTAGAAAAATATGAATGTATTTGGTTTGCTATTTTAAGAATCAACTAATAGTTTTATTAGTACTTCTTACTAGTGTTTTGTCCCAATAATAATATTTTGATGTTTTTTGTAAATGATCCAATCTTAGGATGTCAACTAGTAGTTTGATCTAACTCGTTTAAAGACAAGCGTTTATCTTTAAACTAGTCAAGTTCAGTCACAAATTTAAGCTCATTTAACTTAAACGAGCGACGCGTCTCATTTAAAAATGCTTGAACTCAAATATGTTTATTGAATAACCGGCTCGTTTTGTTTATATCCCAATTATTGAATTTTTTTTTAATGTTATGCAATTTATGAATACACCTTTTATCTTTATACGAAAAAGTATGCAAATTTGGAATTAGTTTGTAAAATTTGAAATTCTTTTAACCCATTTTATCTTGATGTGAAAAAGTATGCAAATTTAGAGTTAGTTTGTCTATTCATAATAACTACTCTAATTTTTTTAATAACTGCTAATATAGTAACAATTTTCAAAAAAAATAATATTCCAAATCTGGCTGCCTCTGTACAAATGTGTACATAGATAGTTGTACGTTGTTGGCGGCTTGCAGCCACTGTTAGTCATGTCTAACACTTCAATGCTTATTTTAACGGAATCCTATATCTTTACAGCAGGGCACAAAGCAATAGACATAAATAGAATGGTACTTATCTGGATTTAGATAGCTCTGAGAGTCAACACTACATTTCAACCTAATACTATACAAAGAAATGAATCAGTACTTCATTTTAAATTAATATCAGTACTGAAATTTTTTTATTACAGGTAGCTTCTAATAAGGAAATGAATCAGTACTAGGCCTATTTTGCATTAGTGATTTCTATAGGAAAAAATCTTAAACATATAATAACCAAACACATAACAGAACAAATACTTGCTTATAAAGAGTGTCTGCAATATTTGCTTTTACAGTTAATATTGGTAGGTACATATAAAGTAATGGAGTCCTAATAACTCACAAGCTTTTCTAGATTAGTTCTTCAAATGGAGTCTTGGAGTGTTCCGTACACCCATATCTACACCTCAGCATATTTTTGATGAAGGTGCATTAAAATTATCCATGGGGTCTTCTGTAAAAACTGATGAATCCCCATATTTTTGATGCTGTCATCAAGGTCTACCTCAGCATATAACCTCTCACCATCTAAATGGAGTGCCTGGGTGGTGAGCAAAGCTTCTTGAGCTAAGTCAATTGATTTTTGTTGCACTTGAGAAGTGGATTTAAGTGAAATTGGAATAGAAGAAATTTGAGTCATAAGAATTTGGTACTCAGTTGTGAGTGTTGGCAGCTCCCCCTGAATGAATGAGGGATCTTCAAGAGATGTGCTCTCACTGTGTGTGCCTTTCTTGTTTCTCCTACCATACACTTGAATTACTTCTTGTGCAGGCTGTGTAGACTCACTACTGGTTGGTTTTACAACTGCATTCTGTTGGGAGGATGTAGAGGTTGCTAGAGTGGTCATCTCAGTTAGTTTACTTCTTTTGGATCTTTTGACCAAACACTACACCATAAATGACCTACAGCAACACCATGAAAATGTTATAACAGGCCCAAAAAAGTGTTACCACAGCCAGAAAAAGGCCTAAGGTAACATAAAAATTAAATTGCTTTTTTTCGAGTTACCTTTGGCCCCTAAGGTAACATTATTTTTGCCCTGGTGTAACATTCACATTTTTGTTACAATAGCTGTCAAAGGTAACATCAATCTATGTCTATAGTATCACAATATGTATGTTACCTTTGGACTTAGAATTTTCAAAAAAAATGGGGCCACCAGTGGGGCCCACATGTGGGCCCCACTGGTGGGCCCTATTTTTTGGCCCCATTTGTTTGCAAAGGTAACATACATAATATGACAATATAGACATACTTTAATGTTACCTTTGATGAATATTTTAACAATAATGTTTTGTATTATACCAATTTCTTTGTAACATTTTTAGTACCTAATGTAACATATTTTTTTAAAAAAAAATTGACAAGAATGGTTTGTAAATTCAACATACCATAAAATCTGTTTTTCATCCAAGTCAACCAAATAAATAATTTCAACCAAACTCCATATCAGTTTTCATAAACCCCCACCAAATACTACAGTTTCACACAATTCACCAACTCCACATACTTCACATACTCCAAAGAACAGGTACTTAGTCTAGGACGATAAATAAATATCCAAAAGCTAGTACGATAACACTTGTTACTAGTATGCAAAATAAGATATGTAAAAAGGTGCACATCTGAAATCTAAAGTTCAGAGCCTCCGGTAACTGGTGTGAGGTAATTGCCATCATCACTGGTTGTGCAGAAATCTTGATGATTGATTGTGATGCCTAGATTTGCGTCAGCTATTTTCTTAAGTAACCAGGCCATGTACTCCTGCACCTTCCTCTTTGCTCATCTGCAGCCTGTCTTGGTCTTGCAACAGTTTTTCTTTAGCCAGTTTCTTGAGCTTAACTTCAAGATCTTTACTCATCTTTCTCTTGTACATTTCAGCAAATGTAATAGACTATTCTATAATTGGTTTCTCTCCCTCCCTGAAAATGTAAATAGGATAATGCTGTAGATGAATATCTGGATAAAAACGTAAACAACCTCAATGGCTACCTGTAGCATAATAATTTTTCAAGTTTAACTGCAAAAATACATTATTTCGTAAGACAATATGATGCAACTAAACATTCCTCGTAAAACAGTTAATGAACCTGAATAGTAAATCATAAAATCCCTTAATAAAATTAGCTCACGCAATTAAGAAAAATAGTATTCAAATTTACAAGCAACATTTTTGCATTAGTGATTTCTATAGGAAAAAATCTTAAACATATAATAACCAAACACATAACAGAACAAATACTTGCTTATAAAGAGTGTCTGCAATATTTGCTTTTACAGTTAATATTGGTAGGTACATATAAAGTAATGGATTCCTAATAACTCACAAGCTTTTCTAGATTAGTTCTTCAAATGGAGTCTTGGAGTGTTCCGTACACCCATATCTACACCTGTGGTAGTTCAAATTTTCATAATTTCAAAGTCTGGACAAGAGACTAACAATGATTTGAGATTACAGGCTTATTAATTTCGAAGTCCGGACAAGAGAATTAAATACGGCGCTGAAATACATTTTTATGAATTTATAGTTATAAACAACAGAATTGCGTGTGGAATACGCAATGTTGGACTTACAATTATGGTTAGAGCGCTGACGACACATAATTCCAGATTCAAGCTTAGAGGTAGGAGTATTTAATAGTGAGTTGGCAAAAGGGAGAACTTTAAACTGCATTCTAGTAAGTGAACAATATTGTATGTAAACAAGTCCCGAATAAACCTATAACTTATGAAAAGGAATCAGAAAATATCCAAACAAATAAAGCATACTCTATGAGTCCTGTCTATTAAGCAACATGCATGGAATAATAAACATACTATAATTACTTATCTTAATTAGCAACAAAAGAAAGCATTCCAACACACGAAATAAAAACTATGGTTTACCAAATAGCTATAACAGAAAATTAACATTCCAATAACTGTGTGTTTTCCACTGAATTCTATTCAACTGTTATTCCTACCATCCCTCCATCAATCAATCTTCCAAAAAGTGCTCCGTAACAAAAACTAAAACTAAAAGAAATTTTTCAAATAGATTCATCCATCACACTTGAACATATGCATCACTGGATTATATTCTACACTGAGCAGAAACAGACAGTGCATTCGGTATTGGGATTTTCTAAACTTACTATGTAATTATATGGATTAAGAGAGAGAGCTTCCATATTGAGATATGTTAATAAGCACTATGCATTATGTCCATCAGAGGCAACTTTAAGCAGAACATCAAAAGGCTGTAGTCAATTCGTACAGTACCTGAAGAAACTCCAAATGCCACAGCGAAGGATCTCTAGGCAGGAACATAACCTTGTTATGGCGTCACCACGCAGATTAGACACGTTAAATTTTAATTCCAATTACAGCCAACAAACCTCATTATCATATCAAGAACCTGCACAATATGTAAAACATAAAATAAGATATGATACACACACTAATAACAAGATGAAATAACCATTCCACAGCGCTAACAGCTCGACACTAGAAACTTCTTCGAAGAAAGTGAATAAAAAAAGAAATAAAACCTAGGCCTCAAAATGGTCTCCATCAGGACCTGACTCAATGTCTTAAGCTTGATAGTCTACAAGTTTTATTAAAAGATGCAAGATTATACAGCAAAACATCATTATTGTATGCTTAAACAGAGACATATATACCCACATATACAAACACACACGAAGGTTTATATCTATGATGAAAAAAAATATTAATTAACCTGTAGTTAAATAAAATAATTAAATATTAAAAAAAAGTACCAGTGGGGAAGAGGTGTCGCGAGAGGCGACTACTTTTCACCTTATAATAACGATCATAATTGGCTTCATCTATACGAACAACACAATATAGTAAATGATGAGAGAAATAAAACTTGAGTTCAACATTAGAGACTTGTTTGAGTAAAGAGAATCTAAAGCCATAGGCATAGATCATACATGTGCGGATATTGTGTTTTCACATTCATTTGCTTCCATGGTACATGATTTTTTAATCTGGTAATTTATTCCTTTCGTACATTGTATCAAATAAGTCCCGCCATCAATATCCAAAAAACTCAATGCTGGTATGCATTTGAAGTTCCTAGTTATAAGTGGTGATTTTCTAGATTCAGGTGTTTATATTTTTACACCGAGGATGAATTTTTTGACATTGAATATCATTTTCACAAGCTTCATAGCGGGCTTCAAAGCATATCATACTTCTTTATATCAACCTCCAATAAATTAAAAGCAATGTATAGACGATGCAACATATTTTCTCCTCTATACAGAAAGATTACCATATCTTTGAAGTACACACTCTTGTGCCAAACAAGTATCGCATAACTAACACACATTTAATCCAATTCAATCACAAAACTAAAAACAACAATACGGCCGACAACATCAACACATCATTTCAAATCCACACACACAATATATATATACCTGGATTTTCGACAGCAGAGTTAGCAGGACCATCAATAACACTAAACTGATTCTTAATAACAGCCGGAAGTGGAAGATGTCGTCGTCGTTTAGCGGCCAGTGACCGGTGGTTTAGCGGCGGAGATATCGTCGCCGTTTGCTGAAACTTTAGTAGGCGCCATTAAATCTTCGCGAATTGAAAATTGGTTGAGAAAATTAGATCGGTTTCTACGGCTTTGTGTTTTTGTGTTGTTTGTATTGAGAATGGAGATAGTCGAGTGTATTAAGAGTGGAGAGAGTCGAGTGCTTCATACTAAAAACACAACACCGCTCTAAATCAACATCACAAAAACCTCAATAACATACAATCTTTAATCCTGAAATCGAGCAAATATAAAATAACACAAAATCAGAGAGAGACACGGTGGGGTAGTACCTTAAAAACCCTAGCTCGGATTCATAGGATTTTACTAATATAAAACCCTAGCTAATCTAAGCTGAGAGAGAATGTGTGAGAGCTACTTGGAGAAAGAGATGTTTAGAGTTAGAGAGTGTAAAATTTTGACAATAAACTGTAGCTTCTCCAAAAAAACTGCCGCCTTCTCCAAAAAATTGAGCCTACTTTATCCCGCCTGATGGAGAGCCCAAAAAATAGTGTTCAATTTTTTTTATTAATAAAAAATTATCAGTTATTAAATAGTACAGTTTAAAAAATTTTAAAAAATATATTTTATCAATCTTAGCTAATATTAATATTATTACTTAATCATATTATCAAAATTGATTAATTTTCAAGTTAAATAATTATATATATTTAATTTTTTGTAAAATCTTACTTTTTTATCCATTAACACCCTATAGTAATATAAGTTTCCACATGTTACTCGTATGTAATACTTTGAAGTTATAGTAACATATTATAAAGGTCTACGTTGCGGTAGGCTAAGATGAGCATACCTAAGGTAACATAATTTTGTAAACCGCATGCAATTGTAAACCAAAGCAAGTTTTGGTGTCGTTGATTAGTTAAGCAAAAAAAACAACATACACTTAATATAACATATATAAAGCAAATTGCAAAACCGGACATGAACTAATATGCAAAACGAGTTTCTTTGTGCTAGCTTGTACAGAACTATGCCACAAGCATATTAATATATACAATTACAAAACTACACAAAGAGGTACAGGAAGAGCTCAAAGCAGGCCTTCATGTGATTATGCATTAATCGTTTCAAGTGAACCTTAGAACCAGTACTATACATTAAATTATTAAATTTTGAAATATTTGTGTCCGTCAACTCTGAGTCTCGACACTACATTTCAACTTAATACTATAAAAAGAAATGAATCAGTACTTCATTTTAAATTAATATCAACCAAGAATGTAATTCACGAGCAATATATGTAGCACAACCATCTATTGTAAGGTGGTAGTTCATTCTATTGAGGTCATATAAAAAAAATTAGCAAAAAAGAAAAGGAGCTAGGTTCAATTAAGAAATTAGCTTAAAAGGTTTCTTCAATTGTTGAAATAAAGGGTTCTCAAACACTCAAACATAACACATATTAACTGAAATTTTTTATTACAGGCAGCTTCTAATAAGAAGGGATATGCCATTGATCAACCTGTATTCAACCAGCTTGCCTGGAGGACGTCAGTTTGCATCCTTCTTCACCTTCTTCCTTTCCTCCTTCAGCTCCCCAATCGTTTCCTCCAATTTTCGCACTCTTTCTTCAAGAATTTCCATTTTGCCTGAGCACCTAGGACGTGCTCTCTGAGAAGAACTAGCCTGCTGCTGATTCTCCTAAAAATAATGCATCTACTTTAGTCTTATAAACATATAAATACAACTAAATTTTTTAGTTAAATATTATTTAGCAAACTATATTTAGAATCACAAGGCTTGATCTTACCTCATCACTAGGCCTATTTTTGGGTACTGGAACCCTATTTTGGTTCTTCTTCAGAATGAGGAGTGTGGGATCATTTGGATCTGCAATGAAATTGTCTCTAAATCCTTCCTTTACAGCTCGAGGCATTCTTTGACATATCTTGATAATTCCTTTAACATTGGCTAAATGATATTTGAGTCTTGTAATGCCGCACACTGGGTGTGAGCAATAGTTGCACACTGCATAGGTTCTGGTACCCTTCTCTTGCTTTGTGCCATGATCCCAAGCATAGTCCACTTCTCTGCTGTTCACTGTGTGATAGATATTATAATTTTAGCATATATTCTACTAGCTTATCAAAATTCTTAAGATTTTGTATCCATTAAAAAATCAAAGAAATATTTAAATTAAATATACATGCTTGTTCTGTTTTTTCTTTAAAGTAACTTTTGAAAAATAAATTTTAAATGACACATATTGTCCACATTTTTTTTAAAAAATCAAACAAACAAATAAAAGTAAAATAGTGCATCCACCGGTAACTAAAAGTGATTTTTTTCAATAATTATAGTCTTCATATCAATAGAATTGTATAGATCATTAATAATTACAATAGAATGTATTTTACAAAAAAAAAGAAAAGGAAATTAATTTACTTAATTCTCCGCCCCAATAATGTTAAAATTATTTGTTATAGTATACCCCAAAAATAACTTTCAATTGAAATGGATAATTTTTTAAGATAAGTAAACATATAAAAGTTGAAGAGTATATTATCAAAAAAGAATACATGTGCAAATGCATATAGATTAAAAAACATATTATTGTAGAAGTCAAATTTTTGTAATTTTTAAAAAAAATTGTAAATTTAGACACATAAACAAATTAAACATGTTTACCTGAAAATTTAATCAATTTTATTTTAGCACTACAACATAAATGGCCTACAGCAACACCAAGAAAATGTTACAACAAGCCCAAAAAAGTGTTACCACAGCCAGAAAAAGGCCTAAGGTAACATAAAAATTGAGTTGCTTTTTTTCGAGTTACCTTTGGCCCCTAATGTAACATTACTTTTGCCCTGGTGTAAGATTGGAATTTGTGTTACAATAGCAGTCAAAGGTAACATCATCTATGTGTATAATATCACATTATGTATGTTACCTTTGCACTTACAATTTCCAAAAAATGGGGCCCACCTGTGGGGCCCACAGAGTAACAATAATGGTTTTATACCAATTTGTTTTTAACATTTAAGTACCTAATGTAACATATTTCTTAAAAAAAATTGATAGGAATTGTTTATAAATTCAACATGCCATAAAACCTGTTTTTCATCCAAGTCAACAAAATAAACAATTCAAACCAATCACCAAATCAATTTTTACAAACTCCCAGCAAATACAACAGTTTTCACACAATTCACCAACTCCACATACTCTAAAGAACATGTACTTAGTTTAGGGCGATAAAAATACATCTAAAATCTGGTACGATAACACTTGGTACTAGTACGCAAAATAAGATATGTAAAAAGATACACGTCTAAAATCTAAAGGTCAGAGCCTGTAGTAACTGGTGTGAGGAATCTTCAATGCAGTAAGAAACTTGGTTGTCCCACTTTGTGCAATCATACCCAGACAATCAATTAGTTCTTCACTTGTCATACCAATACCAGAATTGCTGCAATATAAATATTGGATTAAACTCAGTGCACTGACTAATAAAACATAACCAACATCAACTATCTTTTGCTACAAAACTTACGTGATTGTAATTATTCAATTATCCTTGTCAGCCTGGATACAAATATCAAGATCAACTTCATCTTTTATAAGCTCACTATTTGTAACACTGAGAAAAAATAAATTTAACAACACATTAGTATTTCATTCTTTGCACAGAAAAAGTAAAACACCGAAGTTGCATTTCTATGGACATGTATAAAAGAGCAAGAACATTTTCTTTCTTTCGGTTAAGGTAGAACATTTGTATGGTTTAACTTTTAACCGGTCAAAAATATATAATGTACAACATCAGTCCATACTTCTTTGCTTTGACATAGGACATCTTCAAGGACAAAAAGAAAGCAAGAAAGAGAAAATGAGACGAATATTCCATTACCAGTGATATGCTAGTGGAGATCATTGAAGAATCAATACGAATCTATTGGCGCTTCATTCGTGCTGACAAGAACTGCAATACTGCATTATTGAAAAGCAGGAAGGGGCAGATCCTACTTCAAGACCCTGCAGACTCTCAAACATTTAAAGAAGTCCAAAAGGATTTCAAGAAGGTGTGCACTTATCTTTGATCATCAGCAGTCTAGATGCTAGAACTATAACGTTTAATTTAATATAATTTTGGCATGCAGAAGGATAGGATGCTAAAAGATCAGATTAGAAGTGGAAACTGCATACTGAAGAAGTTGAAGAAATGCAGAGAAGATGATACTGATGATCAAGTACTTATTTTCTTCTCTCAAGTCGATATGAAGTTGGTGTCGAGGGTGTTAAATATGCAGAGACTAACAGCAGATCATCTGGCCTAGTGTATAAATAAATTGAACACAATCAGTTTTGTTGATAGGAAGATACATGTAGAACCCTAATTTTTCCTTTTTCCATGTTAAAATTGATATTTATAGACATGATGAGTTACATCTAAAATTTTTGATCTAACGACATGAATAGGTTTTCATAAGGGCATCTTTAAGTTGAACTTCCCTTATTTTTGTCGACCAAGCAACTTTATTAATGTGCACTTCCTAAAAAGTTGAAGTTCTATTTTGACATGTTAACCAAACAACCACTATTTATATATTTGATTGTGGAATATATTGTTTTTAATAAGCTGTAGAAACTATGAACAACTAAATACTCCGAATTCATAATGTTTTTGACAAATGAGAAGATGTAAAATAATTGCAATTCAGCATGATTTTATAACAGATGACATAACCACACCTCTTTTATATATAACTTACTTAAACTACTACATGACACTTTAACGAACTACTGCAAGTTGCATTTTTCACCTGAACTCCGCACATTTAGGCTGAGAAGGGGTTATGCTTGTCGGTTCAGCTACAACCCGAGTAATTAAGCTTAATTACAGTTCATTTAGGTGGCTCTGTTGCTGCTTCAATATACCAGCAGTTGTATTTTCTCTAATATTAATATAGACAAATCAAGAATAGTTCTGTACTTTGTTAGATTTAACTTCACGGGCCATGTCGATTTACTCATACAAGTAGTTTATTATAACCTTCCCTAAAACTTCAATTAAGTTACCGCTAGATGCACTCTTCCCCATTTTTATTGCAGAGAGGCATCCTTGATATCATCATTGATGCATACTAAAAAGTTCCTGACTTCCTTTATATCATCAGAGGTCATCACCAATGCATTGGCAGGAGCATGTAAACAATGAACCAGGTGCCCAATATCACATACAAAGGTACAATTAAAAGTATGAACATTTTTGACCGGTTAGAAGTTAAAACCATTCTTAGGTGCCTCAGTTTAATTAACTAAGTGACATTTAACGTAAAGCAACAGTTCACCCAAATTATACAGTATGAATTTAAAATCTGGACTATATATTAAAAATTTGGACTTGAATACCTGATAAGTTCCGGAAGAAACACCTCTTTGTTGCTGTACAGGCTGTTGACAATGAGATCCATGAGCCGGCTCACCTGTTTCAGTCGAAACATCATAAAATAAACATATCTTTATGTTGTTTGATGGCAGGGTAATAATACACTGTTGAAAAAACCAACCTCCGCTTCATACTCATATTTCTCAGATGGAGGGTCTGATGATTCAGAAGCTACAGCAGATGATTCGAATCATTTCCCTAAAGAAAACTCAGTTTTCCTTTTTATAATCTTAGAGGATACAGAACCACTGGATGTACCAGCAGGTAGGGCGGATAACCATCTCTATTTAGTGTCAACCTCTCCTGCCTGTGTAGGTTCAAAATTAACTCAATTTCATATAATAATGATATAGAGCATCTGGAGTACACAAACTCATTCCAACACAGAATAAAATTTAAGACACTCCATCCATCTCAAAACGAGAATTTAACATGAAACACATACATCAAATCATGATCAAGCTTTTATAATAACAAACTAATTTTTAATAATATAGTAATAAACTAGTTTATACATACTAAAAAATTAAGTAAGAAAAATTATATTACAATCACGCATAAAGTGTAATAGAGTAGTTTAACAACACATTGAACATATTGTTAATTACAAACAAACAAACGAAAAAAGAACACAACCCGTAGTGTTCTTACTTCTGAAAAACAATTAGCATAATTAACACAATTAATCACACACAAATACACAAAGAGGAACATAAATCATAAAAAATGAAAAGAAGTAATCTTTTTTTATCACTACACATCAATTAGCACAGTCAATTTACACGAAAAACATCATAAATCAAAATTATACCCATATAATATGATATATGATAGGGTTAAAAGTGTCAATTACCGAAAGATTGGAGAGATTGAGAGCTGAGAGAGGAGCAGCGGGCATTCTATAACGAACGATGTCGTTTCTAAGCAGAGAAGAGACGGAGCGCTTTGAGATCTTGTGCATTTTGGCTCAGGGGAGAGAGAGAGGGGTAGAGAGAGAGACTATTATATACATATATAAATAAAATCAGAGAGAGAGAGGTATTACCTTAATGTTGAACCCCAAGCTCGTTTGACCCCAATTTCAATTAGAAATCCTAGCCAATCTGTGACTCGCTTCTCCGCTTCATCAAAATGTTACCCACTTTTCCAGTTAGAAACCCTAGCTCGAATCGGTGAGAGCTAATCTCAGATAGTGACTGAGAGAGAGATGTGTACAACGTGAGAGAGCCAATGAAAGAGAGATAAGGGATATGTTTAGAATGAAAGAGAGATCAGAGATATGTCTGAAATTTTACCCGCTTTTCCAAAATTTTGAGCCCGGCCCGATTGAAAGCCACCGAGAGTCCAAAAAACAACAGCTAATTTTACTTCTTTTTTTAATAAATTTTAAGTTTAAATAGTGTTTAAATTTTTTATTGATAAAAAATTATCAATTATTAATTAGTGCAATTTTAAAAATTATTTTTTTTATTTAATCATAGCTAATATTAATATTATTGCTTAATTATATTATAAAAATTGATTAATTTTTAAGTCAAATAATTATATTTAATTATTTGTAAAATATTACTTTTTTATCTATTAACACCCTATTGTAACATAAGTTCCTACATGTTACTAGTTTGTAACACTTTGAAGTTATACTAACATGTTATAAAGGCTATGATAACATTAAAAATACTCCGTTGGGGTAGGCTAAGATGAGCATACCTAAGGTAACATAATTTTGTAACATGCATGATTAAACCATTGCGATAGGCCATCTATGGCGTAGTGTATGATCAAATAATAACAATTCATTATAGACAACAATTGAAAATGAAGCAAAGTTCTTTACTCATAATGATATTTTTATGATGCAATGATATATAATTGGTATCGAAAATGATCAAAATAATATAAATGATATGATAGATTAATGATGAATAAAATCGAATATGAAGTATAAATTGATGTAAGGATTCTAACTTACTTGTTGATGGTGATGCTGGAAATTGATGGATCTGACTAAAAAATCAATTGATTAGTACCATTGAGATGTAAAATTAATTGAGATATGAGTTTGGAACAATTGATGAAGAAATGTAAATAAAAATAGGATAAAGAAATGTTTAGGGCGGCGAATACCTTACCCTTCAAAGTATCTGGTATGAGATGGTACCCGGACTATGAATTTAGGAGAGAAACCTTCAAAGTCTTGGTATCTCTGGTATGAGATGGTACCGGACTATGAATTTAGGACAGAGAAATGTTTGATGCCGAGAGTGAGCAACTTGTATGTTACCCTCTAGAACCTTTTTATATTTATATGAGTCACACCTTGACTAATTAGATTAGGGATTGAATATTATAATATAACTATAATATGATTATTTTAGCCTCCCGATTTTATTTTAAATTACATGAAAATATTATTCTTATTTATTCTATTTTTTGTTTAAATATAAGTGATAATTTTTTATTATATAAATTAGTTCATTTATTTAATAATCATATGTTATTTATATTTCCTTAAACTAGGAAAAATTGTACATAGAAAATATCAATGAGTAATAAAAAAGTAAGAATTAATCAAAAACTTTAACATTGTACAAATAATGATTTATGAATTAATGAAAAAAAGTGGGCGTAGAAAAGAATTTTTAATAACTTTTAATAACTTTTAAATTTATGGTTAAATTTCGTTGTTGAACAAAAACCATTATCTTATATTTTATTAAAATCTCTTCAATTTCGCTGAATTACTAAGATAAAAGGTACGTATAACCAAATTACTAAAAAACAAGGAACCCATTTAAATATATCATTTATTATCGTAGATATACAGTAAGATATTTTAGAAATAAATATTATTTAACATGATTGATAGTGGAATAATAAAATAAAGTAAATAAATGGTTAATGTAAAATAGGATACAAAGACATATTAGAGGCATATATAAGTTGAATACTACTATTTTTTATTTTTTTATTTCAATTTTCGAATTTATATTATAATTTATATTATATGAAAATTTTGAGTTTATTAGTTTCAATATTAAACTTAATAATAATTTCAATTATATAATAATACAATAAAAGAGTGTCAAGTTATGAAAATTAAAATTTCATTCAATAATATGTAAACAAATCATATTTTTTTGGAATGAGAATAAATAAATAAATAAATAAATATATATATATACATGTTTATCGATAATTTATAGAGAGTAAAATTAAATTGTTACTGTAAAGTTTCAACAGATTTTACATGATATAATTTGTTGTGCAAGACATACCTGTAACTCAACAAGACTAAGTCAAATTGACAACCCTAAGTAAGTTGTATTGTTATCTTAGTTTGTATTTGTACTTGTAACATTTTGAAGTCTGTAAAAATTCACTTTAGAGTATTAGAGATCTCGATAAGTCAATATACTTATCGAGATGTCAAGATCTGTATATGTTTAACTAAAGATCTCGAGGTAAATTCTCAAAGTACAAATTAGAGACCAATTCAATATCCAAGATCTACAATCAACAAACAATCCAACCAGCCGGATTGACAAGTCTACAAAAAGCAGCTTGAAGGATGTGCAAGATTGGTGAAGATTAACTGACAAAGAAAGATGAAAGTAAACAGAGGATGCTAAAGATATGTTAAGCCAGAAATAGAAGATTCACTCTTCCTAAATTGGAAATGGCAAGTGACAATTTACTAAAGGTTAATGGCATGTCTTATTGTACAATGTGTAAACCAGCAGTTAACTGAATTATAAAGTTAACACTGGTCCTTTGTTAGCAGTAACAATTTAGATAGAAAAATCTTGTAACACTATCAAGGAGAAGCTAAGCTCTTTATTAATAAAGAGCCTAAACTTTTTGTAGTAAAATATTCTTAATTTTAATATAAAATTAAGTGAGTTTTGAAAGATTTGTGTTCTTTATTATTGTATGTTTAGTTTATGCAGTAACACATTTCACTACAAGTTTTGATTTACTTTGTTCAACCAAAAAGAATTCAAGAAAAGTACAAAATACCTAAAACAGATTCACCCCCCTCTGTGTGTTATTCATTTCCTAACAAGTGGTATCAGAGCAAAATCTGAAAGTAAATAGATTCAAGATCTTGGAAGAATGAATACACAGAAAATTAGTAGCATCAAAATCCCTACCTTTGACAAAGCTAACTACACTCTTTGGAAAAAGAAAATATTGTTGTTTATCAGAATGGCCAATCCACTCTATATCCAGATTCTCAAAAATGGGCCCTTCACTCCTATGTTTAGAGTTGATGAATCTACAGATGGTGATATTATCATTCCATCTCATTATGCTCCAAAAGACCTTTCTGAGTACACTGAGCCTGAGAAAGTTTTCCTGGATAGTGGCTTGCAGTTGATTTTAATAGAATCTCTTGACAATGTAATGTACAATAACATTGTCAACTGTGACACTGCCAAGCAGATCTGGGAAAAGATTGAAATACTCCGTGAGGGAACTAAGGAGGTTAGATCTAATCAAAGAAAGATACTGATTTCATAATATGAGGGTTTCATGGCCAAGTCAAAAGAAAATATTACTGATGTGTTTGAAAGGTTCAATAAGCTGATTAATGACTTGCAGCTTCATGACAAGTACTATGAAGCTGAAGAAGTGAACTTGAAATTTTGCTTACTCTTCCTGATCATTTGGAACAGAAAATCTCAGTAATCAGGGAAGGGATAGACTTGAGTATAATAACTCTGGAAGTCCTGTATGGAATCTTGAAAACATATGAACTAGAAATGATTCAAAAAAAATCATTAAGGTCTGGTCAAGGGCATGTTGTAGATGGTTCAAGTGCTCTAATTGTCAATGAAAAACCAGACCTCCAATGATGAACCAAGATCCCAGACTCCAGCTGCCTCAACAAGTGAGCAAAGAATCAATGATTCACATGAACAAGTTATACTGGAACTGGAAGAATATGAGTTCTACATCCTAGATGAACTTGATGAGCTAGATCAATCAATGGCCTATCTGGCAAGAAAGTTCTCTAATATTAGAGTTAAGAAGCCAAGGTTCTTCAAGGGTAAAGGACAATACATTCAAAAAAGACAACAGTTGAAAAGAAAAAGGGAAGTACACATCTGATAGCAAAAAACGGTTACAAAACTGGATCTGTGGACATATAAAAAATGAGCGGTGCTTCAATTGTGATGAGTTGGGCTATTTTGCTACAGAATGCAGGAAACCCAAAAAAAGCCAAAGAAAGACAAGGCTTTATCTTGAATTAGAAGAAAAAATATGAAGCTCTTCTAAGAAACTGCAAAATAAAGCTTATATTGCAGAAGGGTAAAAGTTGGGATGACTCTGACAATGATGAAGATGAGAAAGTTTGAAATTATGTATTAATGGCCTTGGAGCAAAGAGGGTCCTCTTCATCAAAATACAGGTACCAACTCTTACCACCATTGATTTAAATGTGAAATCAATATAAGGAAAACTGTAGAAAAGATGAGCACAGAAATGTTTCACATTCACACAAGTATGGTGGCTGCCATGAAGAAGTGAGCAGACTGGACAAAGTAAATGAGAAAGCTTGAGAATGAGAAACAGGAAAATGAATTATTGATAGTAAAACTTGAAGCTGTAAACAAGAAAAACATTTATCTAAAGAACAAGCTCAGTGTCCAAATGAGATTGAAGCTCTCTTTAAGGAAAAGCTAGAGAAAAATAAAAGCCACCTAAAATAATTTCTAGAATATGAACACAGAGTTGAGAATTTTCTTGCTCTTTCAGATATAAATGTGATTGACAAAGTATATAAGACTATAAACCAGGCTGACTATGCATCATATGCTGTTAATTTTCAAAGTCCAGTCTTTGTCGACATTTTACAATGATCTAATTTAAATTCTGCAAAGCTTATAATCTCATGCTTTCAGTACAATGAACATCTTTTTGGTACATGTATAACAGATTCTTCAATTATAGACAGGAAAATTTAGTAGGAAGATGCATCGATTTTCAAAATTAGTAGGAAGATTCATCGAGTTTCTTTCTATGTAGTAACTGTTTGGTGTAGAAAAAAGTGCTTGCAAGATATGCTAATCACACAGTGAATGCTAACAAGAGTATGGAGTGCTAATTACAGTTTCTAAATTTTGTATATATTTATACATGTATATTTCTGCAATAAATTTAAATTCCTCAATTCCTCAATTCCTCTCGAGCTTGTTTAAAATTTTCATCTATTTTTAAAATTTCATTTTTTATTATATTTGAATCAAATTTTTATTTAAATTTTTTATCTTTTAAGTGTTGAATCTTAGACGAAAAGACTTGTCTTTTTCAAAATACCCAATTAAACTCGTTTATTAAATATACTATCTCAACTTGAATTACATCCGAGTTATATGTAATTTCAAATTTTGATGTCCACCAATTATCTTGATAGAGAAAAATATGCAAGTTTGGAGTTAGTTTGTCTAGTTATTCAAATTATGCATTGGTTATAATTAAGAACTATATAATTTTTTTTGTTGTATATGAATTTTTTACTAATATTTAATAAAATTTAAGGAAAAAATAAGTAAAAGATACACATGTACAAAGTATACCGCTAATAATCTGCATTATGTGCATCACAAGATCAAGTTGAAAATTTAAAATAATTAGGTATTTATTTTAGTTTCAACTAAAATAATTATGTATTTATTTTAGTTATTGCAAAAAGTAGTATTCAAACAATTCCGAAAAATATGATGTAACTCTTTAATAACTGCATTTTACCTAATTCATCTCATAATTACCCCAACTAAAAATGTCCAATGATCCAAATTAAAATTAACTTAAAGTCCTAAACCTTTCACTAATATCTTGTTAAAAAAAACCTTTCATAAATATGAATTTGGCTGATTTAACTTGTAAAATTTAATATTCCAACCCTAGTTCTCACTTTCTCAAAAAAATAGTTGCTTTGGATCTGTACAAATGTGTATAGGCTAGCAACACCATTTTAGTGACACCTAACAGTCAGATGTTTATTTTATTGCAAACTTATTTCTTTTCGACACAACACAAAGCATCTATGCAACTAGATTATAAGCTGAATAAATAGAAAATATAGGCACCTGCATGCATGCGGGAAACCTGTAAAATTTAAGCATATATAAACTGCAGGTGTTTATAAAGCAAACATGAATGCAAGTTTTGGTATCATTATTTAATTAGATAATTGGCAATTTTATAACATAGAGTAAAATGCAAAATCACACATGAACTGAAATAAAAAGCCAGTTTATATTTATACATGAACTTGGCCAAAAGCATACAGACAATACAATTACAAAACATACCGCGGCATGGGGCAGGTCTTTCATAGGACTATGCATTGCAAATAAATTTGCATTGCAATTAATTAATTGTTTTGACTGAACCATAGAACCAGTAACATAAATTCTTATATTTTGAAGTATTTGTATCAGTTAAACTTGAGTCTCAACACTACATTTCAACTTAATATTGTCAAAAGAAGTGAATCAACACCTCATTTTTAATCAATATCAACCAAGAATGGAATTTTACAAGCAATATATATAAGGCCAACCATTTATAAGCTAGTAGTTTATTGTATTGAGGTTTGATTAAGAAAGCTAGAAAAAAAGAAAAGGAGCCCGGTCCAATTAAGAAATTAGCTAAAACGGTTTTCTTCAAATCTTGAAGTAAAGGGTTCTCAAACACTTAAACATAACACACAGACATAATACATTAACTGAATAAATTATTACAGGCCGCTTCTAATAAGAAAATGAAATGCCATTGATCAACCTATATTTAACCAGCTTGCTTGGAGGACTTCAACTTGCATTCTTCAGCTTCTTCACTTCCTCCTTAAGCTCCTCCAACTTCCTCAATTTTTTCTTCTAAAACTGCCATTTTGCCAGAGCACCTAGGGCCTGCAATTTGAGAAGAACTAGCCCTCATTATCCTAAAAACAATGCAATTACTTCAGTCTTACAAATATATAAATACAACTAAATTTTTTAATTAAATTTAATTTAGCAAACTATATTTAGAATCAGAATGCTTGATCTTATCTAGGACGTGCAATCTCAGAAAAACTCGATTTTGTTTATTGAATAACCAACTCGTCTCGTATTAATTACATCCCAATTATAGTAATTCAAATTTTAATATTATAAAATTTGTCGATACACCTTTTATCTTGATACAAAAAATTATGGCAATTTAAAGTTAGTTTCTCTAGTTTGAAATTCTTTTAACCGGTTACAATAACTACCCTAATTTTTTTCCGCCAACCAACTTGTCTCAACTCATTTAAACAGACTCGTGAGCTTACGAGTAAACTCTCGATTCGGCTAACTACAAGAAAATAATGCTAAATACAATTGCACAAATACAACGAGAGTCAATTTCAACCACCTTCAGTTGAATTTAAGAGCACGACTGAATACAACCGCATGCGGTCATATTTAAATACGATCGTATTACGCGATCAAATTTAATAATAATTATGACCGAATAAATACAACCGTATTTATATGGAACCATATACAGTTGAGTTTAGGTGTGCTACTAATTTTAACCGCCCTCGGTCGAATTTAGCCTTACTAAAAAATGGAGGAAATTTTCCCGCCAACAAAATTTTTTGACACTGCTAAATTCAACCGATTTCGGTCCAATTCGATATTTGAAAATGGAGGGAAATTTCCCGTATCTTTAAAAAATTTAGTTGCAAAAGTGGAGGGAAATTTCCCTCCTTTCTGAAAATTATAATTTCAGTAGAATTCAGTTGTGTTTATCTAACATGACTGTATTCGATTGTATTTAGTACTATTAAAATATTTCTTTTAAAGAAAATTATTTGAAGGCTAGTTAATATTTTGAAAAAAATTATGTATAAAAGATAGAATAAAATTAACACGAAATTTAAATTTTTAGTTTTTGCAAAAAAGATCATTATGGTAAGCGCATTTTCAAATTTCTTTTATTCGCTGCATGACAAAAATTGAAAATTTATAAAAGTAGATTGACCGTACTTCTTACTAGTGTTTAGTCCCATATTAATGTTTCAATTTTTTAAAAATCTTTATGAATGATCCAACAATAAGGATGTCAAGATATATGTATTTTATCTATATAATAAATTCTTTAGAAAAATATGAATATATTTGATTTGCTATTTTAAGAATCAACTAATAGTTTTATTAGTACTTCTTACTAGTGTTTTGTCCCAATAATAATATTTTGATGTTTTTTGTAAATGATCCAATCTTAGGATGTCAACTAGTAGTTTGACCTAACTCGTTTAAAGACAAGCGTTTATCTTTAAACTAGTCAAGTTCAGTCACTAATTTAAGCTCATTTAACTTAAACGAGCGACGTGTCTCATTTAAAAATGCTTGAACTCAAATATGTTTATTGAATAACCGGCTCGTTTTGTTTATATCCCAATTATTGAATTTTTTTTGATGTTATGCAATTTATCAATACACCTTTTATCTTTATACGAAAAAGTATGCAAATTTGGAATTAGTTTGTAAAATTTGAAATTCTTTTAACCCATTTTATCTTGATATGAAAAAGTATGCAAATTTAGAGTTAGTTTGTCTAGTCATAATAACTACTCTAATTTTTTTAATAACTGCTAATATAGTAACAATTTTCAAAAAAAATAATATTCCAATTCTGGCTGCCTCTGTACAGGCTTGCAGCCACCGTTAGTCATGTCTAACACTTCAATGCTTATTTTAACGGAATCCTATATCTTTACAACAGGGCACAAAGCAATAGACATAAATAGAATGGTACTTATCTGGATTTAGATAGCTCTGAGAGTCAACACTACATTTCAACCTAATACTATACAAAGAAATGAATCAGTACTTCATTTTAAATTAATATCAGTATTGAAATTTTTTATTAGAGGTAGCTTCTAATAAGGAAATGAATCAGTACTAGGCCTATTTTGCATTAGTGATTTCTATAGGAAAAAATCTTAAACATATAATAACCAAACACATAACAGAACAAATACTTGCTTATAAAGAGTGTCTGCAATATTTGCTTTTACAGTTAATATTGGTAGGTACATATAAAGTAATGGAGTCCTAATAACTCACAAGCTTTTCTAGATTAGTTCTTCAAATGGAGTCTTGGAGTGTTCCGTACACCCATATCTACACCTCAGCATATTTTTGATGAAGGTGCATTAAAAGTATCCATGGGGTCTTCTGTAAAAACTGATGAATCCCCCATATTTTTGATGTTGTCATCAAGGTCTACCTCAGCATATAACCTCTCACCATCTAAATGGAGTGCCTGGGTGGTGAGCAAAGCTTCTTGAGCTAAGTCAATTGATTTTTGTTGCACTTGAGAAGTGGATTTAAGTGAAATTGGACTAGAAAAAATTTGAGTCATAAGAATTTGGTACTCAGTTGTGAGTGTTGGCAGCTCCCCCTGAATGAATGAGGGATCTTCAAGAGATGTGCTCTCACTGTGTGTGCCTTTCTTGTTTCTCCTACCATACACTTGAATTACTTCTTGTGCAGGCTGTGTAGACTCACTACTGGTTGGTTTTACAACTGCATTCTGTTGGGAGGATGTAGAGGTGGCTAGAGTGGTCATCTCAGTTAGTTTACTTCTTTTGGATCTTTTGACCAAACACTACACCATAAATGACCTACAGCAACACCATGAAAATGTTATAACAGGCCCAAAAAAGTGTTACCACCGCCAGAAAAAGGCCTAAGGTAACATAAAAATTAAATTGCTTTTTTTCGAGTTACCTTTGGCCCCTAAGGTAACATTATTTTTGCCCTGGTGTAACATTCACATTTTTGTTACAATAGCTGTCAAAGATAACATCAATCTATGTCTATAGTATCATAATATGTATGTTACCTTTGGACTTAGAATTTTCAAAAAAAATCGGGCCACCAGTGGGGCCCACATGTGGGCCCCACTGGTGGGCCCTATTTTTTGTCCCCATTTGTTTGCAAAGGTAACATACATAATATGACAATATAGACATACTTTAATGTTACCTTTGATGAATATTTTAACAATAATGTTTTGTATTATACCAATTTCTTTGTAACATTTTTAGTACCTAATGTAACATATTTTTTTTAAAAAAAATTGACAAGAATGGTTTGTAAATTCAACATGCCATAAAATCTGTTTTTTATCCAAGTCAACCAAATAAACAATTTCAACCAAACTCCATATCAGTTTTCATAAACCCCCACCAAATACTACAGTTTCACACAATTCACCAACTCCACATACTTCACATACTCCAAAGAACAGGTACTTAGTCTAGGACGATAAATAAATATCCAAAAGCTAGTACGATAACACTTGTTACTAGTATGCAAAATAAGATATGTAAAAAGGTGCACATCTGAAATCTAAAGTTCAGAGCCTCCGGTAACTGGTGTGAGGTAATTGTCATCATCACTGGTTGTGCAGAAATCTTGATGATTGATTGTGATGCCTAGATTTGCGTCGGCTATTTTCTTAAGTAACCAGGCCATGTACTCCTGCACCTTCCTCTTTGCTCATCTGCAACCTGTCTTGGTCTTGCAACAGTTTTTCTTTAGCCAGTGTCTTGAGCTTAACCTCAAGATCTTTACTCATCTTCCTCTTGTACATTTTCAGCAAATGTAATAGACTATTCTATAATTGGTTTCTCTCCCTCCCTGAAAATGTAAATAGGATAATGCTGTAGATGAATGTCTGGATAAAAACGTAAACAACCTCAATGGCTACCTGTAGCATAATAATTTTTCAAGTTTAACTGCAGAAATACATTATTTCGTAAGACAATATGATGCAACTAAACATTCCTCGTAAAACAGTTAATGAACCTGAATAGTAAATCATAAAATCCCTTAATAAAATTAGCTCACGCAATTAAGAAAAATAGTATTCAAATTTACAAGCAACATTTTTGCATTAGTGAATTCTATAGGAAAAAATCTTAAACATATAATAACCAAACACATAACAGAACAAATACTTGCTTATAAAGAGTGTGTGCAATATTTGCTTTTACAGTTAATATTGGTAGGTACATATAAAGTAATGGAGTCCTAATAACTCACAAGCTTTTCTAGATTAGTTCTTCAAATGGAGTCTTGGAGTGTTCCGTACACCCATATCTACACCTGTGGTAGTTCAAATTTACATAATTTCGAAGTCTGGACAAGAGACTAACAATGATTTGAGATTACAGGCTTATTAATTTCGAAGTCCGGACAAGAGAATTAAATACGGCGCTGAAATATATTTTTATGAATTTATAGTTATAAACAACAGAATTGCGTGTGGAATACGCAATGTTGGACTTACAATTATGGTTAGAGCGCTGACGACACATAATTCCAGATTCAAGCTTAGAGGTAGGAGAATTTAATAGTGAGTTGGCAAAAGGGAGAACTTTAAACTGCATTCTAGTAAGTGAACAATATTGTATGCAAACAAGTCCCGAATAAACCTATAACTTATGAAAAGGAATCAGAAAATATCCAAACAAATAAAGCATACTCTATGAGTCCTGTCTATCAAGCAACATGCATGGAATAATAAACATACTATAATTACTTATCTTAATTAGCAACAAAAGAAAGCATTCCAACACACGAAATAAAAACTCTGGTTTACCAAATAGCTATAACAGAAACTTAACATTCCAATAACTGTGTGTTTTCCACTGAATTCTATTCAACTGTTATTCCTACCATCCCTCCATCAATCAATCTTCCAAAAAGTGCTCCGTAACAAAAACTAAAACTAAAAGAAATTTTGCAAATAGATTCATCCATCACACTTGAACATATGCATCACTGGATCATATTCTACACTGAGCAGAAACAGACAGTGCATTCGGTATTGGGATTTTCTAAACTTACTATGTAATTATATGGATTAAGAGAGAGAGCTTCCATATTGAGATATGTTAATAAGCACTATGCATTATGTCCATCAGAGGCAACTTTAAGCAGAACATCAAAAGGCTGTAGTCAATTCGTACAGTACCTGAAGAAACTCCAAATGCCACAGCGAAGGATCTCTAGGCAGGAACATAACCTTGTTATGGCGTCACCACGCAGATTAGACACGTTAAATTTTAATACCAATTATAGCCAGCAAACCTCATTATCATATCAAGAACCTGCACAATATGCAAAACATAAAATAAGATATGATACATAGACTAATAACAAGATGAAATAACCATTCCACAACGCTAACAGCTCGACACTTGAAACTTCTTCGAAGAAAGTGAATAAAAAAAGAAATAAAACCTAGGGCTCAAAATGGTCTCCATCAGGACCTGACTCAATGTCTTAAGCTTGACAGTCTACAAGTTTTATTAAAAGATGCAAGATTATACAGCAAAACATCATTATTATATGCTTAAACAGAGACATATATACCCACATATACAAACACACACGAAGGTTTATATCTATGATGAAAAAAAATATTAATTAACCTGTAGTTAAATAAATTAATTAAATATTAAAAAAAAGTACCAGTGGGGAAGAGGTGTCGCGAGAGGCGACTACTTTTCACCTTATAATAACGATCGTAATTGGCTTCATCTATACGAACAACACAATATAGTAAATGATGAGAGAAATAAAACTTGAGTTCAACATTAGAGACTTGTTTGAGTAAAGAGAATCTAAAGCCATAGGCATAGATCATACATGTGCGGATATTGTGTTTTCACATTCATTTGCTTCCATGGTACATGATTTTTTAATCTGGTAATTTATTCCTTTCGTACATGGTATCAAATAAGTCCCGCCATCAATATCCAAAAAACTCAATGCTGGTATGCATTTGAAGTTCCTAGTTATAAGTGGTGATTTTCTAGATTCAGGTGTTTATATTTTTACACTGAGGATGAATTTTTTGACATTGAATATCATTTTCACAAGCTTCATAGCGGGCTTCAAAGCATATCATACTTCTTTATATCAACCTCCAATAAATTAAAAGCAATGTATAGACGATGCAACATATTTTCTCCTCTATACAGAAAGATTACCATATCTTTGAAGTACACACTCTTGTTCCAAACAAGTATCGCATAACTAACACACATTTGATCCAATTCAATCACAAAACTAAAAGCAACAATACGGCCGGCGGCATCAACACATCATTTCAAATCCACACACACAATATATATATACCTGGATTTCCGACAGCAGAGCTAGCAGGACCATCAATAACACTAAACTTATTCTTAATAACAGCCGGAAGTGGAAGATGTCGTCGTCGTTTAGCGACCAGTGACCGGTGGTTTAGCGGCGGAGATATCGTCGCCGTTTGCTGAAACTTTAGTAGGCGCCATTAGATCTTCGCGAATTGAAAATTGGTTGAGAAAATTAGATTGGTTTCTATGGCTTTGTGTTTTGTGTTGTTTGTATTGAGAATGGAGATAGTCGAGTGTATTAAGAGTGGAGAGAGTCGAGTGCTTCATACTAAAAACACAATACCGCTCTAAATCAACATCACAAAAACCTCAATAACATACAATCTTTAATCCTGAAATCGAGCAAATATAAAATAACATAAAATGAGAGAGAGACACGGTGGGGTAGTACCTTAAAAACCCTAGCTCGGATTCATGAGATTTTACTAATATAAAACCCTAGCTAATCTAATTATCAATTTGTGAGTTAGTACTTTAGGATGATTCGGTTCAATTGAAAGCTGAGAGAGAATGTGTGAGAGCTACTTGGAGAAAGAGATGTTTAGAGTTAGAGAGTGTAAAATTTTGACAATAAACTGTAGCTTCTCCAAAAAAACTGCCGCCTTCTCCAAAAACATGAGCCTACTTTATCCCGCCTGATGGAGAGCCCAATGAGAGCCCCAATAACTGTTGGTTAATTTCACTTTTTTTATTTTTTAATTAATTTTTTGTTTAAATAGTGTTCAATTTTTTTATTAATAAAAAATTATCAGTTATTAAATAGTACAGTTTAAAAAATTTTAAAAAATATATTTTATCAATTTTATCTAATATTAATATTATTACTTAATCATATTATCAAAATTGATTAATTTTCAAGTTAAATAATTATATATATTTAATTTTTTGTAAAATCTTACTTTTTTATCCATTATCACCCTATAGTAACATAAGTTTCCACATGTTACTCGTATGTAACACTTTGAAGTTATAGTAACATATTATAAAGGTCTACGTTGAGGTAGGCTAAGATGATCATACCTAAGGTAACATAATTTTGTAACACACATGATTAAACCATTGCAATAGGCCATCTATGGCGTAGTGAAAGGTGATTCTTTTTAGCTATCTCATCACCACTCTCAGTCAGTTAAGGTTGCCCCCTTTCTCTTCTTTCTACTCACCTCATCCTTTTGAGAAGATGAGGCGGTTGGTTGCCTAGCTTCTAAGGACTTTGAAAGAATGGTTGCAGCTTGAGAAGATCCTTATGGGTGTTCCTGTGTTTGTACTTCCAGAGGTTGAGGGATCATAGCTTGCTAGATTGATTTCCAATACTTCTCATGTGTCGCATTGAATAAGGATAAGTCTTAAATCTTTCAATCATGAAAGGTGTTAATATACATGCTTCAAGTATGTATATTTATAAACCACATGCATTCGTAAACCAAAGCAAGTTTTGGTGTTAATATACATGCTTTAAGCATGTATATTTATAAACAGCATGCATTCGTAAACCAAAGCAAGTTTTGGTGTCGTTGATTAGTTAAGCAAAAAAAAATAACATACACTTAATATAACATATATAGAGCAAATTGCAAAACCAGACATGAACTAATATGCAAAACCAGTTTCTTTGTGCTAGCTTGTACATAACTATGCCACAAGCATATTAATATATACAATTACAAAACTACACAAAGAGGTACAGGAAGAGCTCAAAGTAGGCCTTCATGTGATTATGCATTAATTGTTTCAAGTGAACCTTAGAACCAGTACTATACATTGAATTATTAAATTTTGAAATATTTGTGTCTGTCAACTCTGAGTCTCGACACTACATTTCAACTTAATACTATACAAAGAAATGAATCAGCACTTCATTTTAAATTAATATCAACCAAGAATGTAATTCACGAGCAATATATGTAGCACAACCATCTATTATAAGGTGGTAGTTCATTCTATTGAGGTCATATAAAAAAATTTAGCAAAAAAGAAAAGGAGCTAGGTTCAATTAAGAAATTAGCTTAAAAGGTTTCTTCAATTGTTGAAATAAAGGGTTCTCAAACACTCAAACATAACATATATTAACTGAAATTTTTTATTACAGGCAGCTTCTAATAAGAAGGGATATGCCATTGATCAACCTGTATTCAACCAGCTTGCCTGAGGACGTCAGTTTGCATCCTTCTTCACCTTCTTCCTTTCCTCCTTCAGCTCCCCAATCGCTTCCTCCAATTTTCGCACTCTTTCTTCAAGAATTTCCATTTTGCCTGAGCACCTAGGACGTGCTCTCTGAGAAGAACTAGCCTGCTGCTGATTCTCCTAAAAATAATGCATCTACTTTAGTCTTATAAACATATAAATACAACTAAATTTTTTAGTTAAATATTATTTAGCAAACTATATTTAGAATCAGAAGGCTTGATCTTACCTCATCACTAGGCCTATTTTCGGGTACTGGATGTTGAAAAAACTTAGAGAAAAAGACACCTACATTTTTTTTGCAGAAAACTTGTAATGCTATATTTCTTGTTTTTCTTTTCCTCCTATAAAACTCAAGGTAAAGTGGCCATTATATAGGCTTTACAAACATATTAAAACTAACTACTACTAAAACTAACCACTACTAATTAATGGGTAAATTACATGTCCATAATTTACTCCATAACTCCACTAGCCCACTACTAAACAATTCTAAAATAATATTTTTCTCTAATAATTAATCTATTGCTAAATATCAAATAATTAAATAAACAAATAATTAATAACTAAATTTAAGATTATTCCAACATTCACCCCCATAATCTTAAATTTACGAAGCACTTTCTCTTCGCCTGTGATGCACTTCTCACCACCATCAATTTTGATGCACTATCTCATCAAAAACACTTTGGAGCACTTTCTCTCCAAAAACACTTTGGAGCACTTTCTCTCCACAACTCTAAAGGAGTGGTTCTCCCTCGATCAATTGTGCCATCCTTTCTTCATCATTCTGAAATCTACAATTCTTTGCCAGATGCCCATATTTTTTGCATTTGTAGCATTGTGGCTTTCCTTTGTACCAGCAGTCTTTTTCTTCATGTCCCATCTTATGACAATGGTTGCATTGAACTTTGTTACCTGTGCCTTTTGAGGATGAAGCTTTAGCTAATAGCAGTCCCTCATTTTTTCCTCCACTCATGTTCCTCATTCATTTTTATTCTTGCTTCTCTTTCCTTTTCCACGTACCATTTCATCTTGATATTTCACTAAATATATATGGAGAAATTTTTAATACCATTTGAAATCTCAGATAAATACTTAATATATATATATATATATAAATGTATGTATTTTTATAAGAGTCTCACAAGCCTTATAACATATAGCTCTGATGCCATGTTGAAAAACTTAGAGAAAAAAGACACCTACATGTACTGCTATATTTCTTGTTTTCTTTTCCTCTCCTAAAACTAAAGGTAAACTGGCCATTATATAGGCTTTACAAACATATTAAAACTAACTACTACTAAAACTAACCACTACTAATTAATGGGTAAATTACATGTCCATAATTTACTCCATAACTCCACTAGCCCACTACTAAACAATTCTAAAATAATATTTTTCTCTAATAATTAATCTATTGCTAAATATCAAATAATTAAATAAACAAATAATTAATAACTAAATTTAAGATTATTCCAACACTGGAACCCTATTTTGGTTCTTCTTCAGAATGAGGAGTGTGGGATCATTTGGATCTGCAATGAAATTGTCTCTAAATCCTTCCTTTACAGCTGGAGGCACTCTTTGACATATCTTGATAATTCCTTTAACATTGGCTAAATGATATTTGAGTCTTGTAATGCCGGACACTGGGTGTGAGCAATAGTTGCACACTGCATAGGTTCTGGTACCCTTCTCTTGCTTTGTGCCATGATCCCAAGCATAGTCCACTTCTCTGTTGTTCACTGTGTGATAGATATTATAATTTTAGCATATATTCTACTAGCTTATCAAAATTCTTAAGATTTTGTATCCATTAAAAAATAAAAGAAATATTTAAATTAAATATACATGCTTGTTCTGTTTTTTCTTTAAAGTAACTTTTGAAAAATAAATTTTTAATGACACATATTGTCCACATTTTTTTTTAAAAATCAAACAAACAAATAAAAGTAAAATAGTGCATCCACCAGTAACTAAAAGTGATTTTTTTCAATAATTATAGTCTTGATATCAATAGAATTGTATAGATCATTAATAATTACAATAGAATATATTTTACAAAAAAAAGAAAAGGAAATTAATTTACTTAATTCTCCGCCCCAATAATGTTAAAATTATTTGTTATAGTATACCCCAAAAATAATTTCAATTGAAATGGATAATTTTTTAAGATAAGTAAACATATAAAAGTTGAAGAGTATATTATCAAAAAAGAATACATGTGCAAATGCATATAGATTAAAAAACATATTATTGTAGAAGTCAAATTTTTGTAATTTTTTAAAAAAATTGTAAATTTAGACACATAAACAAATTAAACATGTTTACGTGAAAATTCAATCAATTTTATTTTATGATCAAATAATAACAATTCATTGTAGACAACAATTGAAAATGAAGCAAAGTTCTTGACTGATAATGAAATTTTTATGATGCAATGATATATAATTGGTATCGAAAATGATCAAAATAATATAAATGATATGATAGATTAATGATGAATAAAATGGGATATGAAGTATAAACTGATGTTAGGATTCTAACTTACTTGTTGATGGTGATGCTGGAAATTGATGGATCTGACTAAAAAATCAATTGATTAGTACTCAATGTAAAATTAATTGAGATATGAGTTTTGGAACAATTGATGAAGAAATGTAAATAAAAATAGGACAAAGAAATGTTTAGGGCGGCCAATACCTTACCCTTCAAAGTATCTGGTATGAGATGATACGCGGACTATGAATTTAGGAAGAAACCTTCAAAGTCTCTGGTATGAGATGATACCCCGACTATGAATTTAGGACAGAGAAATGTTTGATGCCGAGAGTGAGCAACTTGTATGTTACCCTTATATTTATATGAGTCACACCTTGACTAATTAGATTAGTCATTGAATATTATAATATAACTATAATATGACTATTTTAGCCTCCCGATTTTATTTTAAATTACATGAAAATATTATTCTTATTTATTCTATTTTTTGTTTAAATATAAGTGATAATTTTTTATTATATAAATTAGTTCATTTATTTAATAATCAACTGTTATTTATATTTCCTTAAACTAGGAAAAATTGTACATAGAAAATATCAATGAGTAATAAAAAAGTAAGAATTAATCAAAAACTTTAACATTGTACAAACAATGATTTATGAATTAATGAAAAAAAGTGGGCGTAGAAAAGAATTTTTAATAACTTTTAATTACTTTTAAATTTATGGTTAAATTTCATTGTTGAACAAAAACCATCATCTTATATTTTATTAAAATCTCTTCAAATTCACTGAATTACTAAGATAAAAGGTACGTATAACCAAATTCATGATATAAGAAAAAAATTATTCTCTTAAAATTACTAAAAAAACAAGGATCCCATTTAAACATATCGTTTATTATCGTAGATATACAGTAAGATATTTTAGAAATAAATATTATTTAACATGATTGATAGTTGACTGAGCGTATGTGTGAGCAATTAGTGAAAGATGGCTGGAATGAGAATAATGTGGCTAGTGTGAAACAAAAGGTGAAGGCTTGCAGTGATAGGTTGTCGGTGTCGGGAAAAGAAATTACTGGAAATTTTAGTAGGAGGATTAAAGAATGTAAGGAGAGTTTGAAGCAACTTCGAGGGAACAGTGATAGGGGGTATGTGGAAAGATATGATGCAGTAAAGAAACAGTTGGCCTCTATTTTGAATCAACGAGAGATCTTCTGGCGCCAAAGGTCTAAGCAGATGTGGTTACAAGTTGGGGATCAGAACAGTCGATTTTTTCATAAGTTAGCTAGTAATCGTAGGAGGAATAATCAGATTCATAATCTCAAGGATACATATGAAAATTGGGTTGACTGGGAATTTGGCTTAGACACTTTGATGGAAAGGTATTTTAATGATCTGTTTCGTGCAACAGAATCAGACTGGCAGGAGGTGATCGAGTGTATTCCTACTATAATAACAGATGCTCGGAATGTTAAATTTTTAAAGCCAATTGAGGAAGAGGAGGTGAAAAGAGCACTGTTCCAAATGAATCTGGACAAGGCTCCAGGCCCGGATGGAATGACACCTGCATTTTTTCAAAATTATTGGAAAATTGTTGGTAAGGATATTATTGACATGGTCAGAAATTTTTCAGTAATGGTATGTTATCCAATAGTTTGAATGATACAAATATTGTATTGATTCCTAAAAAGAATTGTCTAGTGTTTATTAGCGATTTACGACCTATATCATTATGCAATGTGTTAGCTAAAACTATCACAAAGGTTGTACCTAATCGGTTAAAGGAAACTTTGGATTCGGTGGTGTCGGAGAATCAGAGTGCATTTATGTCAGGGAGACTTATTTATGATAATGTCATGGTTTCCTATGAAGTCATGCATTACTTGAAGCGGAAGAGACGAGGAAGGGAGAGTCATATGGCACTTAAGCTTGACATGAGTAAAGCTTATGCCAGAATCAAGTGGGCATATCTGAAAGTTATGTTGACTAAAATGTGATACAATGACTTGTGGGTTCATTTAATTCTTCAATTGTATGTTCAGTGTCATATAATATCACTCATGCTAGGAGAGAAATTGGTCCTATATATCCTAGTCGGGGTATTAGACAGGGGGATCCTTTATCCCCTTATCTTTTTATCTTATGTGCTGAAGGTCTATCCGCTTTACTTCAAAGATATGAGCAAAGGAAATGAATTCAAGGTATCAAGGTCTGAAGACAAGCTCCTAGCATTTCACACATGCTATTCGCTGATGATATCTACCTGTATTATAAGGCAACTGAGGAGGAGGCTATGCATGTCTTGAGGCTATTACAGAGTTTTGAACGTGGTTCAGGGCAGAAGGTGAATTTGTCAAAATCATCTGTATTTTTTAGCACTAATACGAGTTAGAATAACAGAATACAGTTGTATCGGTTGCTTCATATGGAGGAGGCTGGTGAAGGTGGTACTTACTTGGGGCTTCCAAATATGATGAATAGAAGCAAGGTTGCTACGTTGGGTTTTCTAAAAGATAGAGTTAAAAATTGAGTTTTGAGTTGGGATGAAAAACTTTTCTCTCAAGGTGGAAAGGAGGTGATAGTAAAATCTGTTATACAATCGTTGCCATCTTACGCCATGAGTGTATTCTTATTGCCAATGAAAATAACGAAGGATCTGGAGTGGTTGATTTCGAAGTTCTAGTGGAATTCGAAGAAGAATGACAACAAAAGCATAAATTGGATGTCCTATTCTCGTTTGAGCAGACATAAGTCGAATGGAGGTATGGGTTTTCGTGATTTTCGAGATTTTAACCTGGCAATGTTAGGTAATCAGGTATGGAGATTTCTTACAAAACCTAATAGTCTGGTGAGTAAAGTATATAAAGCACGTTATTTTCTAAACGAAAATTATTTGGATTCTTCTGCTGGCCACAATCCGAGTTTTGTTTGGCGTAGCATATGGAAAGCAGGGGATGTTGTGAAAGCAGGTGTTCATTGGGTAGTAGGTTCAGGGGAAATGATAAATATATTGGGACAACCATGGTTATTGGATGATCACAATCCGTTTATTACCTCAGACTCACCAGCTTTGGCTAATAACAAGGTATCCTCAATCATGTCGATGGAGCACAGGGGGTGGGATGATGAAATTTTAAAAGACTTGTTTAATGATAGGGACCAAGACTGCATACGAAGTGTGCCATTGAATGAAGATATGAGGCAATATAGAATCTATTGGAGTAAAGAGAGTTCAGGTGAATATTCCGTTCGTAGTGCTTATCGATTGTTGCAAGTTCAAAAAGCTCTTTGGAGACAGGAGGATAATGATAACTTCTGGAGGAAAATTTGGAAAATAAGGGCTCTGCCAAAGGTTTTGAATTTAGTTTGGAGATCATTGTCTCAGTGTCTTCCAACTATGATGCTTTTGCGTCAAAAACATGTCAGAGTAGAAAGTAGTTGTCCAGTTTGCAGGAGAGAGAATGAAACCATTAGCCATGTGTTTATGAGATGCCCTATAGCTCTGCAATGCTGGCAGTTGGTTACTCCAGGGTTCCAATTGAGTGCAGAGGACGAGATTTTTCACTAGTGGGACATAATTTTATGAAGCTTTGATAATGAAAAATGGGCTGAAATTGTAGTAGTTTGTTGGTCCTTATGGAGAGCAAGGAATGAGCAAGTTTGGAACAAGAAATATACTCGTATACATGTTGTGATTGCAAAAGCTAAACAGTACTTTGGACAATAGAAATATGCCCAAAGTAATCTATTTTCTGTTCATTTCCCGAAGCTTGTTGACGGAGACGGTGACAGTTCTTGGGTTAAGCCACATGAGTCAATAATCAAGGTCTCGGTGGATGCAATAACTTTTCGAGAATATAGTGGTTCCGGGATGGGAGTGATAGTCATAGACGCAGGGGGTGAGTTAATTATAACAAAGACAGTGTGCAGGCACAGAGTTTTATGCCCAGAATTGGTAGAAGCTTTAGCCATTAAAGAGGCTCTCAGTTGGATCAAAAACCAAGGGTGGCAAGGGGTGATTGTGGAATCAGATTTCTTAGTGGCAGTGCAGGCAATTCGAAGCAAAGCTCATATGGTATCTCCTTTTGGTCGAGTTATAGAGGCATGTCGTGCTATGCTTCGAGATTTAAACACAGTTTCACTATTTTTTATTAAACGATCTGCTAATGTGGCTGCTCATGAGTTAGCTCGAGTGTCATATTCTATCCGAGATCAAGTTTTCGATTGGAGTTTTGTTCCTATTGGAGCGTTTAACGCTTTGAAAGCGGATTTATTAAGTTAATAAAATTAATTGTTCGTAAAAAAAGGGTTCTTTATATCTTTTGGATGCAAATATGCATAAATACATCATTAATTTTAAATTTGAAATCAATGATACATTTATGCATGCATACCACATCATCAAGTAATCATAAATTACATTAATAATGGTGAACTTTATATAAAATTTAGGAAAGAGAGAAAGACAAAAATTAGTAAAATTAGAAATATTTGGATGCAAAATGCAACTAATATTGGAGTTGAAATTTTATTTTAGTAACAAAAAAAATACTTCTTATACCGAACTCAGTTCTGTTCGAGCTCGTATATGAACTATTTCGAGTATCGTAGTATGGAAACTCAATTCCTCTCGAGCTTGTTTAAAATTTTCATCTATTTTTTCAAAATTCATTTTTATTATATTTGAATCAAATTTTATTTAAATTTTTTATTCTTTTAAGTGTTTAATCTTAGACGAAAAGACTTGTCTTTTTCAAAAATACCCAATTAAACTCGTTTATTAAATAACTATCTCAACTTGAATTACATCCGAGTTATATGTAATTCAAATTTTGATGTCCACCAAATTATCTTGATACGAGAAAATATGCAAGTTTGGAGTTAGTTTGTCTAGTTATTCAAATTATGCATTGGTTATAATTAAGAACTATATAATTTTTTTGTTGTATATGAATTTTTTACTAATATTTAATAAAATTTAAGGAAAAAATAAATAAAAGATACACATGTACAAAGTATACGCGTAATAATCTGCATTATGTGCATCACAAGATCAAGTTGAAAATTTAAAATAATTATGTATTTATTTTAGTTTCAACTTAAAATAATTATGTATTTATTTTAGTTATTGCAAAAAGTAGTATTCAAACAATTCCGAAAAATATGATGTAACTCTTTAATAACTGTATTTTTACCTAATTCATCTCATAATTGCCCCAACTAAAAATGTCCAATGATCCAAATTAAAATTAACTTAAAGTCCTAAACCTTTCTTTAATATCTTGTTTAAAAAAACCTTTCATAAATATGAATTTGGCTGATTTAACTTGTAAAATTTAATATTCCAATCCTAGTTCTCACTTTCTCAAAAAAATAGTTACTTTGGATCTGTACAAATGTGTATAGGCTAGCAACACCATTTTAGTGACACCTAACAGTCAGATTTTTATTTTATTGCAAACTTATTTCTTTTCCACACAACACAAAGCATCTATGCAACTAGATTATAAGCTGAATAAATAGAAAATATAGGCACCTGCATGCATGCGGGAAACCTGTAAAATTTTAAGCATATATAAACTGCAGGTGTTTATAAAGCAAACATGAATGCAAGTTTTGGTATCATTATTTAATTAGATAATTGGCAATTTTATAACATAGAGTAAAGTGCAAAATGACACAGGAAGTGAAATAAAAAGCCAGTTTATATTTATACATGAACTTGGCCAAAAGCATACAGACAATACAATTACAACATACCGCCGCATGGGGCAGGTCTTTCATAGGACTATGCATTGCAAATAATTTGCATTGCAATTAATTAATTGTTTTGACTGAACCATAGAACCAGTAACATAAATTCTTATATTTTGAAATATTTGTATCAGTTAAACTTGAGTCTCAACACTACATTTCAACTTAAAATTGTCAAAAGAATTGAATCAACACCTCATTTTCAATCAATATCAACCAAGAATGGAATTTTACAAGCAATATATATAAGGCCAACCATTTATAAGCTAGTAGTTTATTATATTGAGGTTTGATTAAGAAAGCTAGAAAAAAAGAAAAGGAGCCCGGTCCAATTAAGAAATTAGCTAAAACGGTTTCTTCAAATCTTGAAGTAAAGGGTTCTCAAACACTTAAAAATAACACACACACATAACACACAGTAACTGTAAAATTATTACAGGCCGCTTCTAATAAGAAAATGAAATGCCATTGATCAACCTACATTTAACCAGCTTGCTTGGAGGACTTCAACTTGCATTCTTCAGCTTCTTCACTTCCTCCTTAAGCTCCTCCAACTTCCTCAATTTTTCTTCTAAAACTGCCATTTTGCCGGAGCACCTAGGGCGTGCAATTTGAGAAGAACTAGCCCTGATTCTCCTAAATACAATGCAATTACTTCAGTCTTACAAATATATATACAACTAAATTTTTTAATTAAATTTAATTTAGCAAACTATATTTAGAATCAGAATGCTTGATCTTATCTAGGACGTGCAATCTCAGAAAAACTCGATTTTGTTTATTGAATAACCAACTCGTCTCGTATTAATTACATCCCAATTATGGTAATTCAAATTTTAATATTGTAAAATTTGTCGATACACCTTTTATCTTGATACAAAAAATTATGGCAATTTAAAGTTAGTTTCTCTAGTTTGAAATTCTTTTAACCGGTTACAATAACTACCCTAATTTTTTTCTGCCAACCAACTTGTCTCAACTCATTTAAACAGACTCATGAGCTTACGAGTAAACTCTCGATTCGGCTAACTACAAGAAAATAATGCTAAATACAATTGCACAAATACAACGAGAGTCAATTTCAACCACCTTCAGTTGAATTTAAGGGCACGACTGAATACAACCGCATGCGGCCGTATTTAAATACGATCGTATTACGCGATCGAATTTAGTAATAATTATGACCGAATAAATACAACCGTATTTATATGCAACCATATACAGTTGAGTTTAGGCGTGCTACTAATTTTAACCGCCCTCGGTCGAATTTAGCCTTACTAAAAAATGGAGGAAATTTTCCCGCCAACAAAATTTTTTGACACTGCTAAATTCAACCAATTTCGGTCCAATTCGATATTTGAAAATGGAGGGAAATTTCCCGTACCTTTAAAAATTTAGTTGCAAAAGTGGAGGGAAATTTCCCTCCTTTCTGAAAATTATAATTTCTGTAGAATTCAGTTGTGTTTATCTAACATGACTGTATTCGATTGTATTCAGTACTATTAAAATATTTCTTTTAAAGAAAATTATTAGAAGGCTAGTAAATATTTTGAAAAAAATTATGTATAAAAGATAGAATAAAATTAACACGAAATTTAATTTTTTAGTTTTTGCAAAAAAGATCATTATGGTAAGCGCATTTTCAAATTTCTTTTATTCGCTGCATGACAAAAATTGAAAATTTATAAAAGTAGATTGACCGTACTTCTTACTAGTGTTTAGTCCCATATTAATGTTTCAATTTTTTAAAAATCTTTATGAATGATCCAACAATAAGGATGTCAAGATATATGTATTTTAGCTATATAATAAATTCTTTAGAAAAATATGAATGTATTTGGTTTGCTATTTTAAGAATCAACTAATAGTTTTATCGGTACTTCTTACTAGTGTTTTGTCCCAATAATAATATTTTGATGTTTTTTGTAAATGATCCAATCTTAGGATGTCAACTAGTAGTTTGACCTGACTCCTTTAAAGACAAGCGTTTATCTTTAAACTAGTCAAGTTCAGTCACAAATTTAAGCTCATTTAACTTAAACGAGTGACGCGTCTCATTTAAAAATGCTTGAACTCAAATATGTTTATTGAATAACCGGCTCATTTTGTTTATATCCCAATTATTGAATTTTTTTTTGATGTTATGCAATTTATCAATACACCTTTTATCTTTATACGAAAAAGTATGCAAATTTGGAATTAGTTTGTAAAATTTGATATTCTTTTAACCCATTTTATCTTGATATGAAAAAGTATGCAAATTTAGAGTTAGTTTGTCTAGTCGTAATAACTACTCTAAATTTTTTAATAAGTGCTAATTTAGTAACAATTTTCAAAAAAAAATAATATTCCAATTCTGGCTGCCTCTGTACAAATGTGTACATAGATAGTTGTACGTTGTTGCCGGCTTGCAGCCACAGTTAGTCATGTCTAACACTTCAATACTTATTTTAACAGAATCCTATATCTTTACAGCAGGGCACAAAGCAATAGACATAAATAGAATGGTACTTATCTGGATTTAGATAACTCCCCCTCAGGAGTACTACCCTCAAATCTTTCAGTCTGTGAAGACTGTTTTACACATGAAGGTGCATTAAAAGTATCCATGGGGTCTTCTGTAAAAACTGATGAATCCCCCATATTTTTGATGGTGTCATCAAGGTCTACCTCAACATATAACCTCTCACCATCTAAATGGAGTGCCTGGGTGGTGAGCAAAGCTTCTTGAGCTAAGTCAATTGATTTTTGTTGCACTTGAGAAGTGGATTTAAGTGAAATTGGAATAGAAGAAATTTGAGTCATAAGAATTTGGTGCTCAGTTGTGAGTGTTGGCAGCTCCCCCTGAATGAATGAGGGAGCTTCAAGAGATGTGCTCTCACTGTGTGTGCCTTCCTTGTTTCTCCTACCATACACTTGAATTACTTCTTGTGCAGGCTGTGTAGACTCACTACTGGTTGGTTTTACAACTGTATTCTGTTGGAAGGATGTAGAGGTGGCTAGAGTGGTCATCTCAGTTAGTTTACTTCTTTTGGATCTTTTGACCAAACACTACACCATAAATGGCCTACAGCAACACCATGAAAATGTTATAACAGGCCGAAAAAAGTGTTACCACAGCCAGAAAAAGGCCTAAGGTAACATAAAAATTAAATTGCTTTTTTTCGAGTTAACTTTGGCCCCTAAGGTAACATTATTTTTGCCCTGGTGTAACATTCACATTTTTGTTACAATAGCTGTCAAAGGTAACATCAATCTATGTCTATAGTATCACAATATGTATGTTACCATTGGACTTAGAATTTTCAAAAAAAATGGGGCCACCAGTGGGGCCCACATGTGGGCCCTATTTTTTGGCCCCATTTGTTTGCAAAGGTAACATACATAATATGACACTATAGACATACTTTAATGTTATCTTTGATGAATATTTTAACAATAATATTTTGTATTATACCAATTTCTTTGTAACATTTTTAGTACCTAATGTAATATATATATTTTTTAAAAAATTAACAAGAATGGTTTGTAAATTCAACATGCCATAAAATCTATTTTTCATCCAAGTCAACGAAATAAACAATTTCAACCAAACTCCATATCAGTTTTCACAAACCCCCACCAAATACTACAGTTTCACACAATTCACCAACTCCGCATACTTCACATACTCCAAAGAACAGGTACTTAGTCTAGGACGATAAATAAACATCCAAAAGCTAGTCGATAACACTTGTTACTAGTATGCAAAATAAGATATGTAAAAAGGTGCACATCTGAAATCTAAAGTTCAGAGCCTCCGGTAACTGGTATGAGGTAATTGTCATCATCACTGGTTGTGCAGAAATCTTGATGATTGATTGTGATGCCTAGATTTGCGTCGGCTATTTTCTTAAGTAACCAGGCCATGTTCTCTTGCACATTCCTCTTTGCTCATCTGCAGCCTGTCTTGGTCTTGCAACATTTTTTCTTTAGCCAGTTTCTTGAGCTTAACCTCAAGATCTTTACTCATCTTCCTCTTGTACATTTTCAGCAAATGTAATAGACTATTCTATAATTGGTTTCTCTCCCTCCCTGAAAATGTAAATAGGATAATGCTATAGATGAATGTCTGGATAAAAACGTAAACAACCTCAATGGCTACCTGTAGCATAATAATTTTTAAAGTTTAACTGCAAAAATACATTATTTCTTAAGACAATATGATGCAACTAAACATTCCTCGTAAAACAGTTAATGAACCTGAATAGTAAATCATAAAATCCCTTAATAAAATTAGCTCACGCAATTAAGAAAAATAGTATTCATATTTACAAGCAACATTTTTGCATTAGTGATTTCTATAGGAAAAAATCTTAAACATATAATAACCAAACACATAACAGAACAAATACTTGCTTATAAAGAGTGTCTGCAATATTTGCTTTTACTGTTAATATTGGTAGGTACATATAAAGTAATGGAGTCCTAATAACTCACAAGCTTTTCTAGATTAGTTCTTCAAATGGAGTCTTGGAGTGTTCCGTACACCCATATCTACACATGTGGTAGTTCAAATTTACATAATTTCGAAGTCTGGACAAGAGACTAACAATGATTTGAGATTACAGGCTTATTAATTTCGAAGTCTGGACAAGAGAATTAAATACGGCGCTGAAATACATTTTTATGAATTTATAGTTATAAACAACAGAATTGCGTGTGGAATACGCAATGTTGGACTTACAATTATGGTTAGAGCGCTGACGACACATAATTCTAGATTCAAGCTTAGAGGTAGGAGAATTTAATAGTGAGTTGGCAAAAGGGAGAACTTTAAACTGTATTCTAGTAAGTGAACAATATTGTATGCAAACAAATCCCGAATAAACCTATAACTTATGAAAAGGAATCGGAAAATATCCAAACAAATAAAGCATACTCTATGAGTCCTGTCTATCAAGCAACATGCATGGAATAATAAACATACTATAATTACTTATCTTAATTAGCAACAGAAGAAAGCATTCCAACACACGAAACAAAAACTCTGGTTTACCAAATAGCTAAAACAGAAACTTAACATTCCAATAAATGTGTGTTTTCCACTGAATTCTATTCAACTGTTATTCCTACCATCCCTCCATCAATCAATCTTCCAAAAAGTGCTCCGTAACAAAAACTAAAACTAAAAGAAATTTTGCAAATAGATTCATCCATCACACTTGAACATATGCATCACTGGATCATATTCTACACTGAGCAGAAACAGATAGTGCATTCGGTATTGGGATTTTCTAAACTTACTATGTAATTATATGAATTAAGAGAGAGAGCTTCCATATTGAGATATGTTAATAAGCACTATGCATTATGTCCATCAGAGGCAACTTTAAGCAGAACATCAAAAGGCTGTAGTCAATTCGTACAGTACCTGAAGAAACTCCAAATGTCACAGCGAAGGATCTCTAGGCAGGAACATAACCTTGTTATGGCGTCACCACACAGATTAGACACGTTGAATTTTAATACCAATTACAGCCAGTAAACCTCATTATCATATCAAGAACCTGCACAATATGCAAAACATAAAATAAGATATGATACACAGACTAATAATAAGATGAAATAACCATTCCACAGCGCTAACAGCTCGACACTTGAAACTTCTTCGAAGAAAGTGAATAAAAAAAGAAATAAAACCTAGGGCTCAAAATGGTCTCCATCGAGGCCTGACTCAATGTCTTAAGCTTGACAGTCTACAAGTTTTATTAAAAGATGCAAGATTATACAGCAAAACATCATTATTGTATGCTTAAATAGAGACATATATACCCACATATACAAACACACACGAAGGTTTATATCTATGATGAAAAAAAATATTAATTAACCTGTAGGTAAATAAAATAATTAAATATTAAAAAAAAGTACCAGTGGGGAAGAGGTGTCGCGAGAGGCGACTACTTTTCACCTTATAACAACGAACATAATTGGCTTCATCTATACGAACAACATAATATAGTAAATGATGAGAGAAATAAAACTTGAGTTAAACGTTAGAGACTTGTTTGAGTAAAGAGAATCTAAAGCCATAGGCATAGATCATACATGTGCGGATATTGTGTTTTCACATTCATTTGCTTCCATGGTACATGATTTTTTAATCTGGTAATTTATTCCTTTCGTACATGGTATCAAATAAGTCCCGCCATCAATATCCAAAAAACTCAATGCTGGTATGCATTTGAAGTTCCTAGTTATAAGTGGTGATTTTCTAGATTCAGGTGTTTATATTTTTACACTGAGGATGAATTTTTTGACATTGAATATCATTTTTACAAGCTTCATAGCGGACTTCAAAGCATATCATACTTCTTTATATCAACCTCCAATAAATTAAAAGCAATGTATAGACGATGCAACATATTTTCTCCTCTATACAGAATGATTACCATATCTTTGAAGTACACACTCTTGTGCCAAACAAGTATCGCATAACTAACACACATTTGATCCAATTCAATCACAAAACTAAAAGCAACAATACGGCCGGCGGCATCAACACATCATTTCAAATCCACACACACAATATATATATATCTCATCACCACTCTCAGTTATCTCAGTTAAGGTTGCCCCATTTCTCTTCTTTCTACTCACCTCATCCTTTTGAGAAGATGAGGCGGTTGGTTGCCTAGCTTCTAAGGACTTTGAAGGAATGGTTGCAGCTTGAGAAGATCCTTATGGGTGTTCCTGTGTTTGTACTTCCACAGGTTCAGGGATCATAGCTTGCTAGATTGATTTCCAATACTTCTCATGTGTCGCATTGAATAAGGATAAGTCTTAAATCTTTCAATCATGAAAGGTGTTAATATACATGCTTCAAGCATGTATATTTATATACCGCATGCATTCGTAAACCAAAGCAAGTTTTGGTGTTAATATACATGCTTTAAGCATGTATATTTATAAACAGCATGCATTCGTAAACCAAAGCAAGTTTTGGTGTCGTTGATTAGTTAAGCAAAAAAAAACAACATACACTTAATATAACATATATAGAGCAAATTGCAAACCCAGACATGAACTAATATGCAAAACCAGTTTCTTTGTGCTAGCTTGTACAGAACTATGCCACAAGCATATTAATATATACAATTACAAAACTACACAAAGAGGTACAGGAAGAGCTCAAAGTAGGCCTTCATGTGATTATGCATTAATCGTTTCAAGTAAACCTTAGAACCAGTACTATACATTGAATTATTAAATTTTGAAATATTTGTGTCTGTCAACTCTGAGTCTCGACACTACATTTCAACTTAATACTATACAAAGAAATGAATCAGCACTTCATTTTAAATTAATATCAACCAAGAATGTAATTCACGAGCAATATATGTAGCACAACCATCTATTGTAAGGTGGTAGTTCATTCTATTGAGGTCATATAAAAAAATTTAGCAAAAAAGAAAAGGAGCTAGGTTCAATTAAGAAATTAGCTTAAAAGGTTTCTTCAATTGTTGAAATAAAGGGTTCTCAAACACTCAAACATAACATATATTAACTGAAATTTTTTATTACAGGCAGCTTCTAATAAGAAGGGATATGCCATTGATCAACCTGTATTCAACCAGCTAGCCTGGAGGACGTCAGTTTGCATCCTTCTTCACCTTCTTCCTTTCCTCCTTCAGCTCCCCAATCGCTTCCTCCAATTTTCGCACTCTTTCTTCAAGAATTTCCATTTTGCCTGAGCACCTAGGACGTGCTCTCTGAGAAGAACTAGCCTGCTGCTGATTCTCCTAAAAATAATGCATCTACTTTAGTCTTATAAACATATAAATACAACTAAATTTTTTAGTTAAATATTATTTAGCAAACTATATTTAGAATCAGAAGGCTTGATCTTACCTCATCACTAGGCCTATTTTCGGGTACTGGAACCCTATTTTGGTTCTTCTTCAGAATGAGGAGTGTGGGATCATTTGGATCTGCAATGAAATTGTCTCTAAATCCCTCCTTTACAGCTGGAGGCACTCTTTGACATATCTTGATAATTCCTTTAACATTGGCTAAATGATATTTGAGTCTTGTAATGCCGGACACTGGGTGTGAGCAATAGTTGCACACTGCATAGGTTCTGGTACCCTTCTCTTGCTTTGTGCCATGATCCCAAGCATAGTCCACTTCTCTGTTGTTCATGTGTGATAGATATTATAATTTTAGCATATATTCTACTAGCTTATCAAAATTCTTAAGATTTTGTATCCATTAAAAAATAAAAGAAATATTTAAATTAAATATACATGCTTGTTCTGTTTTTTCTTTAAAGTAACTTTTGAAAAATAAATTTTTAATGACACATATTGTCCACATTTTTTTAAAAAAATCAAACAAACAAATAAAAGTAAAATAGTGCATTCACCGGTAACTAAAAGTGATTTTTTTCAATAATTATAGTCTTGATATCAATAGAATTGTATAGATCATTAATAATTACAATAGAATGTATTTTACAAAAAAAAGAAAAGGAAATTAATTTACTTAATTCTCCGCCCCAATAATGTTAAAATTATTTGTTATAGTATACCCAAAAATAACTTTCAATTGAAAAGGATAATTTTATAAGATAAGTAAACATATAAAAGTTGAAGAGTATATTATCAAAAAAGAATACATGTGCAAATGCATATAGATTAAAAAACATATTATTGTAGAAGTCAAATTTTTGTAATTTTTTTAAAAAATTGTAAATTTAGACACATAAACAAATTAAACATGTTTACCTGAAAATTCAATCAATTTTATTTTATGATCAAATAATAACAATTCATTATAGACAACAATTGAAAATGAAGCAAAGTTCTTGACTGATAATGATATTTTTATGATGCAATGATATATAATTGGTATCGAAAATGATCAAAATAATATAAATGATATGATAGATTAATGATGAATAAAATCGGATATGAAGTATAAACTGATGTTAGGATTCTAACTTACTTGTTGATGGTGATGCTGGAAATTGATGGATCTGACTAAAAAATCAATTGATTAGTACTCAATGTAAAATTAATTGAGATATGAGTTTTGGAACAATTAATGAAGAAATGTAAATAAAAATAGGACAAAGAAATGTTTAGGGCGGCGAATACCTTACCCTTCAAAGTATCTCCTTCAAAGTATCTGGTATGAGATGATACCCGGACTATGAATTTAGGAAAAATCTTCAAAGTCTCTGATATGAGATGATACCCCGACTATGAATTTAGGACAGAGAAATGTTTGATGCCCAGAGTGAGCAACTTGTATGTTACCCTCTAGAACGTTTTTATATTTATATGAGTCACACCTTGACTAATTAGATTAGTGATTGAATATTATAATATAACTATAATATGACTATTTTAGCCTCCCGATTTTATTTTAAATTACATGAAAATATTATTCTTATTTATTCTATTTTTTGTTTAAATATAAGTGATAATTTTTTATTATATAAATTAGTTCATTTATTTAATAATCAAATGTTATTTATATTTCCTTAAACTAGGAAAAATTGTACATAGAAAATATCAATGAGTAATAAAAAAGTAAGAATTAATCAAAAACTTTAACATTGTACAAACAATGATTTATGAATTAATAAAAAAAAGTGGGCGTAGAAAAGAATTTTTAATAACTTTTAATTACTTTTAAATTTATGGTTAAATTTCGTTGTTGAACAAAAACCATCATCTTATATTTTATTAAAATCTCTTCAAATTCACTGAATTACTAAGATAAAAGGTACGTATTACCAAATTCATGATATAAGAAAAAAATTATTCTCTTAAAATTACTAAAAAACAAGGAACCCATTTAAACATATCGTTTATTATCGTAGATATACAGTAAGATATTTTAGAAATAAATATTATTTAACATGATTGATAGTTGACTGAGCGTATGTGTGAGCAATTAGTGAAAGATGGCTGGAATGAGAATAATGTGGCTAGTGTGAAACAAAAGGTGAAGGCTTGCAGTGATAGGTTGTCAGTGTGGGGAAAAGAAATTACTGGAAATTTTAGTAGGAGGATTAAAGAATGTAAGGAGAGTTTGAAGCAACTTCGAGGGAACAGTGATAGGGGGTATGTGGAAAGATATGATGCAGTAAAGAAACAGTTGGCCTCTATTTTGAATCAACGAGAGATCTTCTGGCGCCAAAGGTCTAAGCAGATGTGGTTACAAGCTCGGGATCAGAACAGCCGATTTTTTCATAAGTTAGCTAGTAATCGTAGGAGGAATAATCAGATTCATAATCTCAAGGATACATATGAAAATTGGGTTTACTGGGAATGTGGCTTAGACACTTTGATGGAAAGGTATTTTAATGATCTGTTTCGTGCAACAGAATCAGACTGGCAGGAGGTGATCGAGTGTATTCCTACTATAATAACAGATGCTCAGAATGTTAAATTTTTAAAGCCAATTGAGGAAGAGGAGGTGAAAAGAGCACTGTTCCGAATAAATCCGGACAAGGCTCCAGGCCCGGATGGAATGACACCTGCATTTTTTCAAAATTATTGGAAAATTGTTGGTAAGGATATTATTGACATGGTCAGAAATTTTTTCAGTAATGGTATGTTATCCAATAGTTTGAATGATACAAATATTGTATTGATTCCTAAAAAGAATTGTCTAGTGTTTATTAGCGATTTACGACCTATATCTTTATGCAATGTGTTAGCTAAAACAATCACAAAGGTTGTAGCTAATCGGTTAAAGGAAACTTTGGATTCGGTGGTGTCGGAGAATCAGAGTGCATTTATGTCAGGGAGACTTATCTATGATAATGTCATGGTTTCCTATGAAGTCATGCATTACTTGAAGCGGAAGAGACGAGGAAGGGAGAGTCATATGGCGCTTAAGCTTGACATGAGTAAAGATTATGCCAGAATCAAGTGGGCATATCTGAAAGTTGTGTTGACTAAAATGGGATACAATGACTGGTGGGTTCATTTAATTCTTCAATTGTATGTTCAGTGTCATATAATATCACTCATGCTAGGAGAGAAATTGGTCCTATATATCCTAGTCGGGGTATTAGACAGGGGGATCCTTTATCCCCTTATCTTTTTATCTTATGTGCTGAAGGTCTCTCCGCTTTACTTCGAAGATATGAGCAAAGGAAATGAATTCAAGGTATCAAGGTCTGAAGACAAGCTCCTAGCATTTCACACATGCTATTCGCTGATGATATCTACCTGTATTATAAGGCAACTGAGGAGGAGGCTATGCATGTCTTGAGGCTATTACAGAGTTTTGAACGTGGTTCAGGGCAGAAGGTGAATTTGTCAAAATCATCTGTATTTTTTAGCACTAATACGAGTTAGAATAACAGAATACAGTTGTGTCGGTTGCTTCATATGGAGGAGGCTGGTGAAGGTGGTACTTACTTGGGGCTTCCAAATATGATGAATAGAAGCAAGGTTGCTACATTGGGTTTTCTAAAAGATAGAGTTAAAAATCGAGTTCTGAGTTGGGATGAAAAACTTTTCTCTCAAGGTGTAAAGGAGGTGATAGTAAAATCTGTTATACAATCGTTGCCATCTTACGCCATGAGTGTATTCTTATTGCCAATGAAAATAACGAAGGATCTGGAGTGGTTGATTTCGAAGTTTTAGTGGAATTCGAAGAAGAATGACAACAAAAGCATACATTGGATGTCCTATTCTCGTTTGAGCAGACATAAGTCGAATGGAGGTATGGGTTTTCGTGATTTTCGAGATTTTAACCTGGCAATGTTAGGTAATCAGGCATGGAGATTTCTTACAAAACCTAATAGTCTGGTGAGTAAAGTATATAAAGCACATTATTTTCTAAACAAAAATTATTTTGATTCTTCTGCTGGCCACAATCCGAGTTTTGTTTGGCGTAGCATATGGGAAGCAGGGGATGTTGTGAAAGCAGGTGTTCGTTGGGTAGTAGGTTCAGGGGAAATGATAAATATATTGGGACAACCATGGTTATTGGATGATCACAATCCGTTTATTACCTCAGACTCACCAGCTTTGGCTAATAACAAGGTATCCTCAATCATGTCGATGGAGCACAGGGGGTGGGATGATGAAATTTTAAAAGACTTGTTTAATAATAGGGACCAAGAGTGCATACGAAGTGTGCCGTTGAATGAAGATATGAGGCAATATAGAATCTATTGGACTAAAGAGAGTTCAGGTGAATATTCCGTTCGTAGTGCTTATCGATTGTTGCAAGTTCAAAAAGCTCTTTGGAGACAGGAGGATAATGATAACTTCTGGAGGAAAATTTGGAAAATAAGGGCTCCGCCGAAGGTTTTGAATTAATTTGGAGATCATTGTCTCAGTGTCTTCCAACTATGATGCTTTTGCGTTAAAAACATGTCAGAGTAGAAAGTAGTTGTCCAGTTTGTAGGAGAGAGAATGAAACCATTAGCCACATGTTTATGAGATGCCCTATAGCTCTGCAATGCTGGCAGTTGGTTACTCCAGGGTTCCAATTGAGTGCAGAGGACGAGATTTTTCACTGGTGGGACATAATTTTATGAAGCTTTGATTATGAAAAATGGGCTGAAATTGCAGTAGTTTGTTGGTCCTTATGGAGAGCAAGGAATGAGCTAGTTTGGAACAAGAAATATACTCATATACATGTTGTGATTACAAACGCTAAACAGTACTTTGGACAATAGAAATATGCCCAAAGTAGTCTATTTTCTGTTCGTTTCCCGAAGCTTGTTGACGGAGACAGTGACAGTTCTTGGGTTAAGCCACATGAGTCAATAATCAAGGTCTCGGTGGATGCAGCAACTTTTCGAGAATATAGTGGTTCCGGGATGGGAGTGATAGTCATAGACGCAGGGGGTGAGTTAATTATAACAAAGACAGTGTGCATGCAGAGAGTTTTATCCCTAGAATTGGCAGAAGCTTTAGCCATTAAAGAGGCTCTCAGTTGGATCAAAAACTAAGGGTGGCAAGGGGTGATTGTGGAATCAGATTTCTTAGTGGCAGTGCAGGCAATTCGAAGCAAAGCTCCTATGGTATCTCCTTTTCGTCGAGTTATAGAGGCATGTCGTGCTATGCTTCGAGATTTAAACACAGTTTCACTATTTTTTATTAAACGATCTGCTAATATGGCGGCTCATGAGTTAGCTCGAGTATCATATTCTTTCCCAGATCAAGTTTTCGATTGGAGGTTTGTTCCTATTAGAGTGTTTAACGCTTTGAAAGCGGATTTATTAAGTTAATAAAATTAATTGTTTGTAAAAAAAAGGGTTCTTTATATCTTTTGGATGCAAATATGCATAAATACATCATTAATTTTAAATTTGAAATCAATGATACATTTATGCATGCATACCACATCATCAAGTAATCATAAATTACATTAATAATGGTGAACTTTATATAAAATTTAGGAAAGAGAGAAACACAAAAATTAGTAAAATTAGAAATGTTTGGATGCAAAATGCAACTAATATTGGAGTTAAAATTTTATTTTAGTAACAAAAAAAATACTTCTTACACCGAACTCAGTTCTGTTCGAGCTCGTATATGAACTAATTCGAGTATCGTAATATGAAAACTCAATTCCTCTCGAGCTTGTTTAAAATTTTCATCTATTTTTTCAAAATTCATTTTTATTATATTTGAATCAAATTTTATTTAAATTTTTTATTCTTTCAAGTGTTGAATCTTAGACGAAAAGACTTGTCTTTTTCAAAAATACCCAATTAAACTCGTTTATTAAATAACTATCTCAACTTGAATTACATCCGAGTTATATGTAATTCAAATTTTGATGTCCACCAAATTATCTTGATACGAGAAAATATGCAAGTTTGGAGTTAGTTTGTCTAGTTATTCAAATTATGCATTGGTTATAATTAAGAACTATATAATTTTTTTGTTGTATATGAATTTTTTACTAATATTTAATAAAATTTAAGGAAAAAATAAGTAAAAGATACACATGTACAAAGTATACGGATAATAATCTGCATTATGTGCATCACAAGATCAAGTTGAAAATTTAAAATAATTATGTATTTATTTTAGTTTCAACTTAAAATAATTATGTATTTATTTTAGTTATTGCAAAAAGTAGTATTCAAACAATTCCGAAAAATATGATGTAACTCTTTAATAACTGCATTTTTACCTAATTCATCTCATAATTTCCCCAACTAAAAATGTCCAATGATCCAAATTAAAATTAACTTAAAGTCCTAAACCTTTCATTAATATCTTATTAAAAAAAACCTTTCATAAATATGAATTTGGCTGATTTAACTTGTAAAATTTAATATTCCAACCCTAGTTCTCACTTTCTCAAAAAAATAGTTGCTTTGGATCTGTACAAATGTGTATAGGCTAGCAACACCATTTTAGTGACACCTAACAGTCAGATGTTTATTTTATTGCAAACTTATTTCTTTTCGACACAACACAAAGCATCTATGCAACTAGATTATAAGGTGAATAAATAGAAAATATAGGCACCTGCATGCATGCGGGAAACCTGTAAAATTTTAAGCATATATAAACTGCAGGTGTTTATAAAGCAAACATGAATGCAAGTTTTGGTATCATTATTTAATTAGATAATTGGCAATTTTATAACATAGAGTAAAATGCAAAATCACACATGAACTGAAATAAAAAGCCAGTTTATATTTATACATGAACTTGGCCAAAAGCATACAGACAATACAATTACAAAACATACCGCGGCATGGGGCAGGTCTTTCATAGGACTATGCATTGCAAATAATTTGCATTGCAATTAATTAATTGTTTTGACTGAACCATAGAACCGGTAACATAAATTCTTATATTTTGAAATATTTGTATCAGTTAAACTTGAGTCTCAACACTACATTTCAACTTAATATTGTCAAAAGAAGTGAATCAACACCTCATTTTCAATCAATATCAACCAAGAATGGAATTTTACAAGCAATATATATAAGGCCAACCATTTATAAGCTAGTAGTTTATTATATTGAGGTTTGATTAAGAAAGCTAGAAAAAAAGAAAAGGAGCCCGGTCCAATTAAGAAATTAGCTAAAACGGTTTCTTCAAATCTTGAAGTAAAGGGTTCTCAAACACTTAAACATAACACACAGACATAACACAGTAACTGAATAAACAGGCCGCTTCTAATAAGAAAATGAAATGCCATTGATCAACATATTTAACCAGCTTGCTTGGAGGACTTCAACTTGCATTCTTCAGCTTCTTCACTTCCTCCTTAAGCTGCTCCAACTTCCTCAATTTTTCTTCTAAAACTGCCATTTTGCCAGAGCACCTAGGGCGTGCAATTTGAGAAGAACTAGCCCTCATTCTCCTAAAAACAATGCAATTACTTCAGTCTTACAAATATATAAATACAACTAAATTTTTTAATTAAATTTAATTTAGCAAACTATATTTAGAATCAGAATGCTTGATCTTATCTAGGACGTGCAATCTCAGAAAAACTCGATTTTGTTTATTGAATAACCAACTCGTCTCGTATTAATTACATCCCAATTATAGTAATTCAAATTTTAATATTATAAAATTTGTCGATACACCTTTTATCTTGATACAAAAAATTATGGCAATTTAAAGTTAGTTTCTCTAGTTTGAAATTCTTTTAACCGGTTACAATAACTACCCTAATTTTTTTCCGCCAACCAACTTGTCTCAACTCATTTAAACAGACTCGTGAGCTTACGAGTAAACTCTCGATTCGGCTAACTACAAGAAAATAATGCTAAATACAATTGCACAAATACAACGAGAGTCAATTTCAACCACCTTTAGTTGAATTTAAGGGCATGACTGAATACAACCGCATGCGGTCATATTTAAATACGATCGTATTACGCGATCGAATTTAATAATAATTATGACCGAATAAATACAACCGTATTTATATGCAACCATATACAATTGAGTTTAGGTGTGCTACTAATTTTAACCGCCCTCGGTCGAATTTAGCCTTACTAAAAAATGGAGGAAATTTTCCCGCCAACAAAATTTTTTGACACTGCTAAATTCAACCGATTTCGGTCCAATTCGATATTTGAAAATGGAGGGAAATTTCCCGTATCTTTAAAAAATTTAGTTGCAAAAGTGGAGGGAAATTTCCCTCCTTTCTGAAAATTATAATTTCAGTAGAATTCAGTTGTGTTTATCTAACATGACTGTATTCGATTGTATTTAGTACTATTAAAATATTTCTTTTAAAGAAAATTATTTGAAGGCTAGTAAATATTTTGAAAAAAATTATGTATAAAAGATAGAATAAAATTAACACGAAATTTAAATTTTTAGTTTTTACAAAAAAAGATCATTATGGTAAGCGCATTTTCAAATTTCTTTTATTCGCTGCATGACAAAAATTGAAAATTTATAAAAGTAGATTGACCGTACTTCTTACTAGTGTTTAGTCCCATATTAATGTTTCAATTTTTTAAAAATCTTTATGAATGATCCAACAATAAATATGTCAAGATATATGTATTTTATCTATATAATAAATTCTTTAGAAAAATATGAATGTATTTGGTTTGCTATTTTAAGAATCAACTAATAGTTTTATTAGTACTTCTTACTAGTGTTTTGTCCCAATAATAATATTTTGATGTTTTTTGTAAATGATCCAATCTTAGGATGTCAACTAGTAGTTTGACCTAACTCCTTTAAAGACAAGCGTTTATCTTTAAACTAGTCAAGTTCAGTCACAAATTTAAGCTCATTTAACTTAAACGAGCGACGCGTCTCATTTAAAAATGCTTGAACTCAAATATGTTTATTGAATAACCGGCTCGTTTTGTTTATATCTCAATTATTGAATTTTTTTTTGATGTTATGCAATTTATCAATACACCTTTTATCTTTATACGAAAAAGTATGCAAATTTGGAATTAGTTTGTAAAATTTGAAATTCTTTTAACCCATTTTATCTTGATATGAAAAAATATGCAAATTTAGAGTTAGTTTGTCTAGTCATAATAACTACTCTAATTTTTTTAATAACTGCTAATATAGTAACAATTTTCAAAAAAAATAATATGCCAATTCTGGCTGCCTCTGTACAAATGTGTACATAGATAGTTGTACGTTGTTGCCGGCTTGCAGCCACCGTTAGTCATGTCTAACACTTCAATGCTTATTTTAACGGAATCCTATATCTTTACAGCAGGGCACAAAGCAATAGACATAAATAGAATGGTACTTATCTGGATTTAGATAGCTGTGAGAGTCAACACTACATTTCAACCTAATACTATACAAAGAAATGAATCAGTACTTCATTTTAAATTAATATCAGTACTGAAATTTTTTTATTACAGGTAGCTTCTAATAAGGAAATGAATCAGTACTAGGCCTATTTTGCATTAGTGATTTCTATAGGAAAAAATCTTAAACATATAATAACCAAACACATAACAGAACAAATACTTGCTTATAAAGAGTGTCTGCAATATTTGCTTTTACAGTTAATATTGGTAGGTACATATAAAGTAATGGAGTCCTAATAACTCACAAGCTTTTCTAGATTAGTTCTTCAAATGGAGTCTTGGAGTGTTCCGTACACCCATATCTACACCCGTGGTAGTTCAAATTTACATAATTTCGAAGTCTGGACAAGAGACTAACAATGATTTGAGATTACAGGCTTATTAATTTCGAAGTCCAGACAAGAGAATTAAATACGACGCTGAAATACATTTTTATGAATTTATAGTTATAAACAACAGAATTGCGTGTGGAATACGCAATGTTGGACTTACAATTATGGTTAGAGCGCTGACGACACATAATTCCAGATTCAAGCTTAGAGGTAGGAGAATTTAATAGTGAGTTGGCAAAAGGGAGAACTTTAAACTGCATTCTAGTAAGTGAACAATATTGTATGCAAACAAGTCCCGAATAAACCTATAACTTATGAAAAGGAATCAGAAAATATCCAAACAAATAAAGCATACTCTATGAGTCCTGTCTATCAAGCAACATGCATGGAATAATAAACATACTATAATTACTTATCTTAATTAGCAACAAAAGAAAGCATTCCAACACACGAAATAAAAACTCTGGTTTACCAAATAGCTATAACAGAAACTTAACATTCCAATAACTGTGTGTTTTCCACTGAATTCTATTCAACTGTTATTCCTACCATCCCTCCATCAATCAATCTTCCAAAAAGTGCTCCGTAACAAAAACTAAAACTAAAAGAAATTTTGCAAATAGATTCATCCATCACACTTGAACATATGCATCACTGGATTATATTCTACACTGAGCAGAAACAGACAGTGCATTCGGTATTGGGATTTTCTAAACTTACTATGTAATTATATGGATTAAGAGAGAGAGCTTCCATATTGAGATATGTTAATAAGCACTATGCATTATGTCCATCAGAGGCAACTTTAAGCAGAACATCAAAAGGCTGTAGTCAATTCGTACAGTACCTGAAGAAACTCCAAATGCCACAGCGAAGGATCGCTAGGCAGGAACATAACCTTGTTATGGCGTCACCACGCAGATTAGACACGTTAAATTTTAATACCAATTACAGCCAGCAAACCTCATTATCATATCAAGAACCTGCACAATATGCAAAACATAAAATAAGATATGATACACAGACTAATAACAAGATGAAATAACCATTCCACAGCGCTAACAGCTCGACACTTGAAACTTCTTCGAAGAAAGTGAATAAAAAAAGAAATAAAACCTAGGGCTCAAAATGGTCTCCATCAGGACCTGACTCAATGTCTTAAGCTTGACAGTCTACAAGTTTTATTAAAAGATGCAAGATTATACAGCAAAACATCATTATTGTATGCTTAAACAGAGACATATATACCCACATATACAAACACACACGAAGGTTTATATCTATGATGAAAAAAAATATTAATCAACCTGTAGTTAAGTAAAATAATTAAATATTAAAAAAAAGTACCAGTGGGGAAGAGGTGTCGCGAGAGGCGACTACTTTTCACCTTATAATAACGATCATAATTGGCTTCATCTATACGAACAACACAATATAGTAAATGATGAGAGAAATAAAACTTGAGTTCAACATTAGAGACTTGTTTGAGTAAAGAGAATCTAAAGCCATAGGCATAGATCATACATGTGCGGATATTGTGTTTTCACATTCATTTGCTTCCATGGTACATGATTTTTTAATCTGGTAATTTATTCCTTTCGTACATGGTATCAAATAAGTCCCGCCATCAATATCCAAAAAACTCAATGCTGGTATGCATTTGAAGTTCCTAGTTATAAGTGGTGATTTTCTAGATTCAGGTGTTTATATTTTTACACTGAGGATGAATTTTTTGACATTGAATATCATTTTCACAAGCTTCATAGCGGGCTTCAAAGCATATCATACTTCTTTATATCAACCTCCAATAAATTAAAAGAAATGTATAGACGATGCAACATATCTTTGAAGTACACACTCTTGTGCCAAACAAGTATCGCATAACTAACACACATTTAATCCAATTCAATCACAAAACTAAAAGCAACAATACGGCCGACAGCATCAACACATCATTTCAAATCTACACACACAATATATATATACCTGGATTTCCGACAGCAGAGCTAGCAGGACCATCAATAACACTAAACTGATTCTTAATAACAGCCGGAAGTGGAAGATGTCGTCGTCGTTTAGCGGCCAGTGACTGGTGGTTTAGCGGCGGAGATATCGTCGTCGTTTGCTGAAACTTTAGTAGGCGCCATTAGATCTTCGCGAATTGAAAATTGGTTGAGAAAATTAGATCGGTTTCTACGGCTTTGTGTTTTTGTGTTGTTTGTATTGAGAATGGAGATAGTCGAGTGTATTAAGAGTGGAGAGAGTCGAGTGCTTCATACTAAAAACACAACACCGCTCTAAATCAACATCACAAAAACCTCAATAACATACAATCTTTAATCCTGAAATCGAGCAAATATAAAATAACACAAAATCAGAGAGAGACACGGTGGGGTAGTACCTTAAAAACCCTAGCTCGGATTCATAGGATTTTACTAATATAAAACCCTAGCTAATCTAATTATCAATTTGTGAGTTAGTACTTTAGGATGATTCAGTTCAATTGAAAGCTGAGAGAGAATGTGTGAGAGCTACTTGGAGAAAGAGATGTTTAGAGTTAGAGAGTGTAAAATTTTGACAATAAACTGTAGCTTCTCCAAAAAAAACTGCCGCCTTCTCCAAAAAATTGAGCCTACTTTATCCCGCCTGATGGAGAGCCCAACGAGAGCCCCAATAACTGTTGGTTAATTTCACTTTTTTTATTTTTTAATTAATTTTTTGTTTAAATAGTGTTCAATTTTTTTTATTAATAAAAAATTATCAGTTATTAAATAGTACAGTTTAAAAAATTTTAAAAAATATATTTTATCAATCTTAGCTAATATTAATATTATTACTTAATCATATTATCAAAATTGATTAATTTTCAAGTTAAATAATTATATATATTTAATTTTTTGTAAAATCTTACTTTTTTATCCATTAACACCCTATAGTAATATAAGTTTCCACATGTTACTCGTATGTAACACTTTGAAGTTATAGTAACATATTATAAAGGTCTACGTTGCGGTAGGCTAAGATGAGCATACCTAAGGTAATATAATTTTGTAAACCGCATGCAATTGTAAACCAAAGCAAGTTTTGGTGTGGTTGATTAGTTAAGCAAAAAAAAACAATATACACTTAATATAACATATATAAAGCAAATTGCAAAACGAGACATGAACTAATATTCAAAGCGAGTTTCTTTGTGCTAGCTTGTACAGAACTATGCCACAAGCATATTAATATATACAATTACAAAACTACAGAAAGAGGTACAGGAAGAGCTCAAAGTAGGCCTTCATGTGATTATGCATTAATCGTTTCAAGTGAACCTTAGAACCAGTACTATACATTAAATTATTAAATTTTGAAATATTTGTGTCCGTCAACTCTGAGTCTGGACACTACATTTCAACTTAATACTATACAAAGAAATGAATCAGTACTTCATTTTAAATTAATATCAACCAAGAATGTAATTCACGAGCAATATATGTAGCACAACCATCTATTGTAAGGTGGTAGTTCATTCTATTGAGGTCATATAAAAAAAAATTAGCAAAAAAGAAAAGGAGCTAGGTTCAATTAAGAAATTAGCTTAAAAGGTTTCTTCAATTGTTGAAATAAAGGGTTCTCAAACACTCAAACATAACACATATTAACTGAAATTTTTTATTACAGGCAGCTTCTAATAAGAAGGGATATGCCATTGATCAACCTGTATTCAACCAGCTTGCCTGGAGGAGGTCAGTTTGCATCCTTCTTCACCTTCTTCCTTTCCTCCTTCAGCTCCCCAATCGCTTCCTCCAATTTTCGCACTCTTTCTTCAAGAATTTCCATTTTGCCTGAGCACCTAGGACGTGCTCTCTGAGAAGAACTAGCCTGCTGCTGATTCTCCTAAAAATAATGCATCTACTTTAGTCTTATAAACATATAAATACAACTAAATTTTTTAGTTAAATATTATTTAGCAAACTATATTTAGAATCAGAAGGCTTGATCTTACCTCATTACTAGGCCTATTTTCTGGTACTGGAACCCTATTTTGGTTCTTCAGAATGAGGAGTGTGGGATCATTTGGATCTGCAATGAAATTGTCTCTAAATCCTTCCTTTACAGCTGGAGGCACTCTTTGACATATCTTGATAATTCCTTTAACATTGGCTAAATGATATTTGAGTCTTGTAATGCCGGACACTGGGTGTGAGCAATAGTTGCACACTGCATAGGTTCTGGTACCCTTCTCTTGCTTTGTGCCATGATCCCAAGCATAGTCCACTTCTCTGTTGTTCACTGTGTGATAGATATTATAATTTTAGCATATATTCTACTAGCTTATCAAAATTCTTAAGATTTTGTATCCATTAAAAAATAAAAGAAATATTTAAATTAAATATACATGCTTGTTCTGTTTTTTCTTTAAAGTAACTTTTGAAAAATAAATTTTAAATGACACATATTGTCCACATTTTTTTTAAAAAAATCAAACAAACAAATAAAAGTAAAATAGTGCATCCACCGGTAACTAAAAGTGATTTTTTTCAATAATTATAGTCTTGATATCAATAGAATTGTATAGATCATTAATAATTACAATAGAATGTATTTTACAAAAAAAAGAAAAGGAAATTAATTTACTTAATTCTCCGCCCCAATAATGTTAAAATTATTTGTTATAGTATACCCCAAAAATAACTTTCAATTGAAATGGATAATTTTTTAAGATAAGTAAACATATAAAAGTTGAAGAGTATATTATCAAAAAAGAATACATGTGCAAATGCATATAGATTAAAAAACATATTATTGTAGAAGTCAAATTTTTGTAATTTTTTAAAAAAATTGTAAATTTAGACACATAAACAAATTAAACATGTTTACCTGAAAATTTAATCAATTTTATTTTAGCACTACACCATAAATGGCCTACAGCAACACCAAGAAAATGTTACAACAGGCCCAAAAAAGTGTTACCACAGCGAAAAAGGCCTAAGGTAACATAAAAATTGAGTTGCTTTTTTTCGAGTTACCTTTGGCCCCTAATGTAACATTACTTTTGCCCTGGTGTAACATTGGAATTTGTGTTACAATAGCAGTCAAAGGTAACATCAATCTATGTCTATAATATCACATTATGTATGTTACCTTTGCACTTAGAATTTCCAAAAAATGGGGCCCACCTGTGGGGCCCACTGAGTAACAATAATGGTTTTATACCAATTTATTTTTAACATTTAAGTACCTAATGTAACATATTTCTTAAAAAAATTGATAGGAATTGTTTATAAATTCAACATGCCATAAAACCTGTTTTTCATCCAAGTCAACAAAATAAACAATTCAAACCAATCACCAAATCAATTTTTACAAACCCCCAGCAAATACAACAGTTTTCACACAATTCACCAACTCCACATACTCCAAAGAACATGTACTTAGTTTAGGACGATAAAAATACATCTAAAATCTGGTACGATAACACTTGGTACTAGTACGCAAAATAAGATATGTAAAAAGATACACGTCTAAAATCTAATGGTCAGAGCCTGTAGTAACTGGTGTGAGGAATCTTCAATGCAGTAAGAAACTTGGTTGTCCCACTTTGTGCAATCATACCCAGACAATCAATTAGTTCTTCACTTGTCATACCAATACCAGAATTGCTGCAATATAAATATTGGATTAAACTCAGTACACTGACTAATAAAACATAACCAACATCAACTATCTTTTGCTACAAAACTTACGTGATTGTAATTATTCCATTATCCTTGTTAGCCTGGATACGAATATCAAGATCAACTTCATCTTTTATAAGCTCACTATTTGTAACACTGAGAAAAAATAAATTTAACAACACATTAGTATTTCATTCTTTGCACAGAAAAAGTAAAACACTGAAGTTGCATTTCTATGGACATGTATAAAAGAGCAAGAACATTTTCTTTCTTTCGGTTAAGGTAGAACATTTGTATGGTTTAACTTTTAACCGGTCAAAAATGTATAATGTACAACATCAGTCCATACTTCTTTACTTTGACATAGGACATCTTCAAGGACAAAAAGAAAGCAAGAAAGAGAAAATGAGACGAATATTCCATTACCAGTGATATGCTAGTGGAGATCATTGAAGAATCAATACGAATCTATTGGCGCTTCATTCGTGCTGACAAGAACTGCAATACTGCATTATTGAAAAGCAGGAAGGGGCAGATCCTACTTCAAGACCCTGCAGACTCTCACACATTTAAAGAAGTCCAAAAGGATTTCAAAAAGGTGTGCACTTATCTTTGATCATCAGAAGTCTAGATGCTAGAACTATAACGTTTAATTTAATATAATTTTGGCATGCAGAAGGATAGGATGCTAAAAGATCAGATTAGAAGTGGAAACTGCATACTGAAGAAGTTGAAGAAATGCAGAGAAGATGATACTAATGATCAAGTACTTATTTTCTTCTCTCAAGTCGATATGAAGTTGGTGTCGAGGGTGTTAAATATGCAGAGACTAACAGCAGATCATCTGGCCTAGTGTATAAATAAATTGAACACAATCAGTTTTGTTGATAGGAAGATACATGTAGAACCCTAATTTTGCCTTTTTCCATGTTAAAATTGATATTTATAGACATGATGAGTTACATCTAAAATTTTTGATCTAACGACATGAATAGGTTTTCATAAGGGCATCTTTAAGTTGAACTTCCCTTATTTTTGTCGACCAAGCAACTTTATTAATGTGCACTTCCTAAAAAGTTGAAGTTCTATTTTGACATGTTAACCAAACAACCACTATTTATATATTTGATTGTGGAATATATTGTTTTTAATAAGCTGTAGAAACTATGAACAACTAAATACTCCGAATTCATAATGTTTTTGACAAATGAGAAGATGTAAAATAATTGCAATTCAGCATGATTTTATAACAGATGACATAACCACACCTCTTTTATATATAACTTACTTAAACTACTACATGACACTTTAACGAACTACTGTAAGTTGCATTTTTCACCTAAACTCCGCACATTTAGGCTGAGAAGGGGTTATGCTTCTCGGTTCAGCTACAACCCGAGTAATTAAGCTTAATTGCAGTTCATTTAGGTGGCTCTGTTGCTGCTTCAATATACCAGCAGTTGTATTTTCTCTAGTATTAATATAAACAAATCAAGAATAGTTCTGTACTTTGTTAGATTTAACTTCACGGGCCATGTCGATTTACTCATACAAGTAGTTTATTATAACCTTCCCTAAAACTTCAATTAAGTTACCGCCAGATGCACTCTTCCCCATTTTTATTGCAGAGAGGCATCCTTGATATCATCATTGATGCATACTAAAAAGTTCCTGACTTCCTTTACATCATCAGAGGTCATCACCAATGCATTGGCAGGAGCATGCAAACAATGAACCAGGTGCCCAATATCACATACAAAGGTACAATTAAAAGTATGAACATTTTTGACCGGTTAGAAGTTAAAACCATTCTTAGGTGCCTCAGTTTAATTAACTAAGTGACATTTAACGTAAAGCAACAGTTCACCCAAATTATACAGTATGAATTTAAAATCTGGACTATAAATTAAAAATCTGGACTTGAATACCTGATAAGTTCCCGAAGAAACACCTCTTTGTTGCTGTACAGGCTGTTGACAATGAGATCCATGAGCCGGCTCACCTGTTTCAGTCGCAACATCATAAAATAAACATATCTTTATGTTGTTTGATGGCAGGGTAATAATACTCTGGGTAATAAGCTACAGCAGATGATTCGAATCATTTCCCTAAAGAAAACTCAGTTTTCGTTTTTATAATCTTAGAGGATACAGAACCACTGGATGTACCAGCAGGTAGGGCGGATAACCATCTCTATTTAGTGTCAACCTCTCCTGCCTGTGCAGGTTCAAAATTAACTCAATTTCATATAATAATAATATAGAGCATCTGGAGTACACAAACTCATTCCAACACAGAATAAAATTTAAGACACTCCATCCATCTCAAAACGAGAATTTAACATGAAACACATACATCAAATCATGATCAAGCTTTTATAATAACAAACTAATTTTTAATAATATACTAATAAACTAGTTTATACATACTAAAAAATTAAGTAAGAAAAATTATATTACAATCATGCATAAAGTGTAATAGAGTAGTTTAACAACACATTGAACATATTGTTAATTACAAACAAACAAACGAAAAAAGAACACAACCCGTAGTGTTCTTGCTTCTGAAAAACAATTAGCATAATTAACAAAATTAATCACACACAAATACACAAAGAGGAACATAAATCATAAAAAATGAAAAGAAGTAATCTTTTTTTATCACTACACATCAATTAGCACAGTCAATTTACACGAAAAACATCATAAATCAAAATTATACCCATATAATATGATATATGATAGGGTTAAAAGTGTCAATTACCGAAAGATTGGAGAGATTGAGAGCTGAGAGAGGAGCAGCGGGCATTCTATAACGAACGATGTCGTTTCTAAGCAGAGAAGAGACGGAGCGCTTTGAGATCTTGTGCATTTTGGCTCAGGGTAGAGAGAGAGGGGTAGAGAGAGAGACTGATATATACATATATAAATAAAATCAGAGAGAGAGAGGTATTACCTTAATGTTGAACCCCAAGCTGGTTTGACCCCAATTTCAATTAGAAATCCTAGCCAATCGCTTCTCCGCTTCATCAAAATGTTACCCACTTTTCCAGTTAGAAACCCTAGCTCGAATCGGTGAGAGCTAATCTCAGATAGCGACTGAGAGAGAGATGTGTACAACGTGAGAGAGCCAATGAAAGAGAGATAAGGGATATGTTTAGAATGAGAGAGAGATCAGAGATATGTCTGAAATTTTACCCGCTTTTCCAAAAATTTTGAGCCCGCCCGATTGAAAGCCACCGAGAGTCCAAAAAACAACAGCTAATTTTACTTCTTTTTTTAATAAATTTTAAGTTTAAATAGTGTTTAAATTTTTTATTGATAAAAAATTATCAATTATTAATTAGTGCAATTTAAAAAATTAATTTTTTTTATTTAATCATAGCTAATATTAATATTATTGCTTAATTATATTATAAAAATTGATTAATTTTTAAGTCAAATAATTATATATATTTAATTATTTGTAAAATATTACTTTTTTATCTATTAACACCCTATTGTAACATAAGTTCCTACATGTTACTAGTTTGTAACACTTTGAAGTTATAGTAACATGTTATAAAGGCTATGGTAACATTAAAAATACTAGGTTGGGGTAGGCTAAGATGAGCATACCTAAGGTAACATAATTTTGTAACATGCATGATTAAACCATTGCAATAGGCCATCTATGGCGTAGTGTATGATCAAATAATAATAATTCATTATAGACAACAATTGAAAATGAAGCAAAGTTCTTTACTGATAATGATATTTTTATGATGCAATGATATATAATTGGTATCGAAAATGATCAAAATAATATAAATGATATGATAGATTAATGATGAATAAAATCGGATATGAAGTATAAATTGATGTAAGGATTCTAACTTACTTGTTGATGGTGATGCTGGAAATTGATGGATCTGAGTAAAAAATCATTTGATTAGTACCATTGAGATGTAAAATTAATTGAGATATGAGTTTTGGAACAATTGATGAAGAAATGTAAATAAAAATAGGACAAAGAAATGTTTAGGGCGGCGAATACCTTACCCTTCAAAGTATCTGGTATGAGATGGTACCCGGACTATGAATTTAGGAGAGAAACCTTCAAAGTCTGTGGTATCTCTGGTATGAGATGGTACCTGGACTATGAATTTAGGACAGAGAAATGTTTGATGCCGAGAGTGAGCAACTTGTATGTTACCCTCTAGAACGTTTTTATATTTATATGAGTCACACCTTGACTAATTAGATTAGGGATTGAATATTATAATATAACTATAATATGACTATTTTAGCCTCCCGATTTTATTTTAAATTACATGAAAATATTATTCTTATTTATTCTATTTTTTGTTTAAATATAAGTGATAATTTTTTATTATATAAATTAGTTCATTTATTTAATAATCAACTGTTATTTAAATTTCCTTAAACTAGGAAAAATTGTACATAGAAAATATCAATGAGTAATAAAAAAGTAAGAATTAATCAAAAACTTTAACATTGTACAAACAATGATTTATGAATTAATGAAAACAGTGGGCGTAGAAAAGAATTTTTAATAACTTTTAATTACTTTTAAATTTATGGTTAAATTTCGTTGTTGAACAAAAACCATTATCTTATATTTTATTAAAATCTCTTCAATTTCGCTGAATTACTAAGATAAAAGGTAAGTATAACCAAATTCATGATATAAGAAAAAAATTATTCTCTTAAAATTACTAAAAAACAAGGAACCCATTTAAATATATCATTTATTATCGTAGATATACAGTAAGATATTTTAGAAATAAATATTATTTAACATGATTGATAGTGGAATAATAAAATAAAGTAAATAAATGGTTAATGTAAAATAGTATACAAAGACATATTAGAGGCATATATAAGTTGAATACTACTATTTTTTATTTTTTTATTTCAATTTTCGAATTTATATTATAATTTATATTATATGAAAATTTTGAGTTTATTAGTTTCAATATTAAACTTAATAATAATTTCAATTATATAATAATACAATAAAAGAGTGTCAAGTTATGAAAATTAAAATTTCATTCAATAATATGTAAACAAATCATATTTTTTTGGAATGAGAATAAATAAATAAATAAATATATATATATATACATGTTTATCTAATTTGTAGAGAGTAAAATTAAATTGTTACTGTAAAGTTTCAACAGATTTTACACGATATAATTTGTTGTGCAAGACATGCCTGTAACTCAACAAGACTAAGTCAAATTGACAACCCTAAGTAAGTTGTATTGTTATCTTAGTTTGTATTTGTACTTGTAATATTTTGAAGTCTGTAAAAATTCACTTTAGAGTATTAGAGATCTTGATAAGTCAATATACTTATCGAGATGTCAAGATCTGTATATGTCTAACTAAAGATCTCGAGGTAAATTCTCAAAGTACAAATTACAGACCAATTCAATATCCAAGATCTACAATCAACAAACAATCCAACCAGCCGGATTGACACGTTTACAAAAAACAGCTTGAAGGATGTGCAAGATCAGTGGTGAAGATTAACTGACAAAGAAAGATGAAAGTAAACAGAGGATGCTAAAGATATGTTAAGCCAGAAATAGAAGATTCACTCTTCCTAAATTGGAAATGGCAAGTGACAATTTACTAAAGGTTAATGGCATGTCTTATTGTACAATGTGTAAACCAGCAGTTAACTGAATTATAAAGTTAACACTGGTCCTTTGTTAGCAGTAACAATTTAGATAGAAAAATCTTGTAACACTATCAAGGAGAAGCTAAGCTCTTTATTAATAAAGAGCCTAAACTTTTTGTAGCAAAATATTCTTAATTTTAATATAAAATTAAGTGAGTTTTGAAAGATTTGTGTTCTTTATTATTGTATATTTAATTTATGCAGTAACACATTTCACTACAAGATTTGATTTACTTTGTTCAACCAAAAAGAATTCAAGAAAAGTACAAAACACCTAAAACAGATTCACCCCCCTCTGTGTGTTATTCATTTCCTAACAAGTGGTATCAGAGCAAAATCTGAAAGTAAATAGATTCAAGATCTTGGAAGAATGAATACACAGAAAATTAGTAGCATCAAAATCCCTACCTTTGACAAAGCTAACTACACTCTTTGGAAAAAGAAAATGTTGCTGTTTATCAGAATGGCCAATCTACTCTATATCCAGATTCTCAAAAATGGGCCCTTCACTCCTATGTTTAGAGTTGATGAATCTACAGATGGTTATATTGTCATTCCATCTCATTATGCTCCAAAAGACCTTTCTGAGTACACTGAGCCTGAGAAAGTTTTCCTGGATAGTGGCTTGCAGTTGATTTTAATAGAATCTCTTGATAATGTAATGTACAATAACATTGTCAACTGTGATACTGCCAAGCAGATCTGGGAAAAGATTGAAATACTCCGTGAGGGAACTAAGGAGGTTAGATCTAATCAAAGAAGGATACTGATTTCATAATATGAGGGTTTCATGGCCAAGTCAAAAGAAAGTATTACTGATGTGTTTGAAAGGTTCAATAAGTTGATTAATGACTTGCAGCTTCATGACAAGTACTATGAAGCTGAAGAAGTGAACTTGAAATTTTTGCTTACTCTTCCTGATCATTTGGAACAGAAAATCTCAGCAATCAGGGAAGGGATAGACTTGAGTATAATAACTCTGGAAGTCCTGTATGGAATCTTGAAAACATATGAACTAGAAATGATTCAAAGAAAATCATTAAGGTCTGGTCAAGGGCATGTTGTAGATGGTTCAAGTGCTCTAATGGTCAATGAAAGCCAGACCTCCAATGATGAACCAAGATCCCAGACTCCAGCTGCCTCAACAAGTGAGCAAAGAATCAATGATTCACATGAACAAGTTATACTGGAACTGGAAGAATATGAGTTCTACATCCTGGATGAACTTGATGAGCTAGATCAATCAATAGCCTATCTGGCAAGAAAGTTCTCTAATATTAGAGTTAAGAAGCCAAGGTTCTTCAAGGGTAAAGGACAGTAATTCAAAAAAGACAACAGTTGAAAAGAAAAAGGGAAGTACACATTTGATAGCAAAAATGGTTACAAAACTGGATATGTGGACATATAAAAAATGAGGTGCTTCAATTGTGATGAGTTGGGCTATTTTGCTACAGAATGCAGGAAACCCAAAAAAGCAAAGAAAGATAAGGCTTATCTTGAATTAGAAGAAAAATATGAAGCTCTTCTAAAGAAACTGCAAAATAAAGCTTATATTGCAGAAGGTAAAAGTTGGGATGACTCTGACAATGATGAAGATGAGAAAGTTTGAAATTATGTATTAATGGCCTTGGAGCAAGGAGGGTCGTCTTCATAAAAAATACAGGTACCAACTCTTACCACCATTGATTTAAATGTGAATCAATATAAGGAAACTGTTGAAAAGATGAGCACAAAAATGTTTCACATTCACACAAGTATGGTGGCTGCCAATGAAGAAGTGAGCAGACTGACAAAAGTAAATGCAAAGCTTGAGAATGAGAAACAGGAAAAAGAATTATTGATAGTAAAACTTGAAGCTGTAAAACAAGAAAACATTTATCTAAAGAACAAGCTCAGTGTGCAAATGAGATTGAACCTCTGTTAAAGGAAAAGCTAGAGAAAAATAAAAGCCACCTAAAATAATTTCTAGAATATGAACACAGAGTTGAGAATTTTCTTGCTCTTTCAGATATAAATGTGATTGACAAAGTATATAAGACTATAAACCAGGCTGACTATGCATCATATACTGTTAATTTTCAAAGTCCAGTCTTTGTCGACATTTGACAATGATCTAATTTAAATTCTGCTAGCTTATAATCTCATGCTTTCAGTACAATGAACATCTTTTTGGTACATGTATAACAGATTCTTCAATTATAGACAGGAAAATTTAGTAGGAAGATGCATCGATTTTCAAATTTAGTAGGAAGATTCATCGAGTTTCTTTCTATGTAGTAACTGTTTGGTGTAGAAAAAAGTGCTTGCAAGATATGCTAATCACACATTGATGCTAACAAGAGTATGGATTGCTAATTACAGTTTCTAAATTTTGTATATATTTATACATGTATATTTCTGCAATAAATTTATAGAGTTCATGCATACACGCAAGAAACAGACATTAAAAATATCGTGTTCACAAATTCTGATACTGAAAATTGGAGCATGGCCTCTGATCAGTTTGATGAAGAAAGTGAAGGCTACTTTTCATGTACATCAAATGAAGTTATTTTTTTCCTCTCAAGAAAGATATTCACTTGGAAGCTATAAAAAATGATTGCAGTTAAATTGCGTCCTCCTGTATTCATTGAGAATATTGACAACATTTTGATTAAGGTGATCTACATCATTATAACCGGTGGCAGAGCTAATCTGTTCTAGCGAGTTCGGGATTAGAGAAAAAGAGAAGATGTTAAAGGCATCATAGTGTTATTTTCGTTCCTCAGCTGGTCTGATTGCAGGAGTACTTTTTATCTCTACTAAAAAAGTTGCTTTCTGTGATGAATTATCCCCTAAACATCAGGTAATTTATATTAAGTCATTACTGACCCTTTAGCATAGATCTCATCCATTCAATAATCTTTCCAAGGTTTTTGAACTAGTGTCCATCTTGCACGCTATTAATAATTTTTTCTTTTAAATCCACTGCCCTAGCTTTATAATTTATGTCACTAAGAAGTTGTTCAGCCTTATTTTTTATTTCATCTTTCCTAATGATGCCAGTTTCATCTTTCTCAAACCCCAGTCCTACTTTCCAGACATCACAAATATAACTCTTGTAGAGGAACTGATCAACAAAGTATGGCCAGCAGAGGAAAAGAACTCTGTTGCTCAGACCTTATGTAGTAGAATTCCAGCAATGGCTCATGAAACAAGCAACTGACGGATGACTCAGAACTTTTTCTTGAGGAGCCCAACTTACTATTTTTCCACGACACCATATTCGCCCTTCAAATTCTTGTCGGTGAGCTTCTTCATTTGTCATACCAGGACGCAGAACCCATAGAAAAGGATTCTTGGTTAGTTCAAGTCCTAAAGCCAGTTCTAAAAATTGTGTTTGATCAAAAATAGTAAGGCTTCCAAAGGCGGCATAAATAACCGAACAAACTGGTTGTTGATCAAGCCATGACAAGCAGTCATCATCCTCGACCCAAAAAATTGTATGCCTGATTTCCAGGCTTGCTGCTTACGGGAAGTGCACCTACTGGTAATATTTCTGGAAATAATGAAAATGTAGATGGCTCCAATTCGTAAGCTGTATTGCATATTATGAAGTCCGCTAATTTAAAACATTGATTATTTTCAGAGAGAAATTAAAAGAAGCTCTTTTGTACTGCTATATCGCGGATGCAAGCCCATCCAAATGTTTCCGTTTTGAGAGCAGGCATTGTGGCTGATAGATGAAGCATCTACTTCTTTAAAATGGTTCCTGCATTAAGATTTATTTAATTTTGACCCATATTCTACAGTGTAAATCTCAATGACCAAACAACAATAACTCCCTTATGATAATTACAATATATATCAATATATAAATCTCGGGATGAGTGATAATCGAACTCATGACCTGAGATTAGAGCTGGCTACTTGTGCGGGTTTGTACCGCCCGCTCGGGACCGGCTCGTGGGGAAGCCCAAATTTATTCGGTTCGAATAGGGCTGATTCAAAACCGCACAATTCATTAAATATTATGAGCCGATTATGAATATTTTATTAGAAAACCAGGACCGGAAGCTCGCCAACCCGGGTCGTGAACCCGTCGCCAACCCATGTATAATTTATAAAGAAAAGTCTTTTTCTTGAAAAGGTTCTTTTACGTTTACGATTCACGTGCCAGTTACGAATCATTATTTTTCGGTTCAAACGCGGCCCGAACCGGATTCATTACTCTACCGTGTCGGTTCAATGTTAAGGTTTCCAGTGCCCAACCCGTATGCGGCCCGGCCCGAACCGCATTGACCGCACAAGTGGCCAGCTCTACCTAGGGATGACCATAGACTTACCATTAAGCTATCCCTCTCAAATTTTTTATTAGGTTCCGAAGATAAAAAATTTGCATCTCATGAGGAAGATAAAAAGTTTGCATCTCAGGGGAAAACAATAAGCCATTAGGAAGATAAAAAAATCATTCCTATCCTCATCTAGTTCCAATCCATCCGGAATCGAAACCAAGCGCATCCTGTCATCATCCACATCAATTTCGTTTTTCGACATCGCTTTTAGGACACGCAAGTGATTAAAATCAGTGTTTACAAATGTAAATTTAAAACCATGTTCTGTAATTTTTTGCATAAGCTTCATTATTGGAATTACATGGCCTTGTGCAGGGTATGGTATTGCTATTACATGCAGAAGCGTGCTCATATCTTTGTCGTTGACTTGATACTTCTTGCATTCTTTTAGCACGCTAGTACTGCTTATTGTGTGTAATTTTATTTTTTTAATATTTGATCAGCAGAGCTTTTTATGATAAACTTGAAAACATAGTTAAAAGGTCATGTCAAGTTAACTAAGGGAGAAAGTTATAGTTTTTCTGAAAGAATTTTTTTAGTTAATTAGGTACAATCACCTAAACTAGAATTTTTAGTTTCAATATTGATTTGATGTTTGTCATGTTTATAAACAACTATATAAACATGCTTTAGTGTGTTCTACATGAAATTTAAGGGAAAGGTAAATTTGAAAATAGTTGGTTTCAAAATGTATTTAATAATTGAAGTTAAATTTTTATTTTAGCATTAAAAGACATTTTTAATGCCAAATTATAGCAATTACCATAATCATTTTACATGTTGCGCTAAAAACTCAATTCTGAAAGGGTTCTTTATATTGGATGCAAATATGCATAAACATATCATTGATTTTAAATTTGAAATCAATGATACATTTATGCATGCATACCACATCATCAAGTAATCACAAATGACATTAAAAATGGTGAACTTTATATAAAATTTAGGAAAGAGAGAAAGACAAAAATTAGTAAAATTAGAAATATTTGGATGCAAAATACAACCAATATTGGAGTTGAAATTTTACTTTAGTAACAAAAAAAAAAACTTCTTACACCGAACTCAGTTTTGTTCGAGCTCGTATATGAACTACTTCGAGTATCGTAGTATGGAAACTCAATTCCTCTCGAGCTTGTTTAAAAATTTCATCTATTTTTTTAAATTTTTTTAAATTTATTTAAATTTTTATAAATTTTTTATTCTTTTAAGTGTTGAACTAGCGAGCCAACTCAGATTAACTCGTTTAAATCCGACTCGTTTCATTTAGCTCATGGGTATAGTAAACTCAGCTAGCTTGTCTATTATAAATAAGTCAAATCTGATCACAGATTTAATCTCGTTTATCTTTCAAAAATACCCAATTAAACTCATTTATTAAATAACTATCTCAACTTGAATTACATCCGAGTTATATGTAATTCAATTTTTGATGTCCACTAAATTATCTTGAAACGAGAAAATATGCAAGTTTGGAGTTGGTTTGTCTAGTTATTCAAATTATGCATTGGTTATAATTAAGAACAATATAATATTTTTTGTTGTATATGAATTTTTTACTAATATTTAATAAAATTTAAGGAAAAAATAAATAAAAGATACACATGTACAAAGTATACCGGTAATAATATGCATTATCTGTATCACAAGATCAAGTTAAAAATTTAAAATAATTATGTATTTATTTTAGTTTCAACTTAAAATAATTATGTATTTATTTTAGTTATTGCAAAAAGTAGTATTCAAACAATTCCGAAAATATGATGTAACTCTTTTAATAAATGCATTTTTACCTAATTCATCTCATAATTGCCCCAACTAAAAATATCCAATGATCCAAATTAAAATTAACTTAAAGTCCTAAACCAGTCATTAATATCTTGTCAAAAAAAACCTTTCATAAATATGAATTTGGCTGATTTAACTTGTAAAATTTAATATTCCAACCCTAGTTCTCACTTAAAAATAGTTGCTTTGGATCTGTACAAATGTATATAGGCTGGCTAACACCATTTTAGTGACACCTAACATTCACATGTTTATTTTAATGCAAACTTATTTCTTTACGACACAACACAAAGCATCTATGCAACTAGATTATAAGCTCAATAAATAGAAAATATAGGCACCTGCATGCATGCGGGAAACCTGTAAAATTTTAAGCATATATAAACTGCAGGTAAACATAAACCAAACATGAATGCAAGTTTTGGTATCATTATTTAATTAGATAATTGGCAATTTTAAAACATAGAGCAAACTGCAAAATCACACATAAATTGAAATAAAAAGCCAGTTTATATTTATACATGAACTAGGCTAAAAGCATAAAGACAATACAATTACAAAACATACGGCATGGGCAGGGGCGGAACTAGTAATCTAATATGGGGGACCAAAATAAATAAAAGTAGAAAACATACTGATTCATTTGAAATGTGCACGCGATCAAATAAAAAGAATCAATGATCTCCTCGGCAGAAATGGTCTCCGCAATCTCCTTTTCAATATACACTATCAAATAATCCCTAAGAAATTAATCTTTCATTCGATTGCGAAGACTTTTTTCACAATTTTCATAGCAGAAAAAGATCGTTCAGATGTTGCAGTAGATGCTGGAAGAGTCAAGACAAGCCTTAATAGTCTATCAACTAATGGATACATGTCAGCTTTCCCTGTGGTTACCAATCCATGACATAAATCACCAAGAGTAGACAGATTCTTCAAATCTGGATGAACCGGAACATCTAACCCATAATGTTGTAGTTCACACTGTAGATGGATTTTTTCATCTTCCAAAAAATCTTCTGGATAAAACTTTTCAGCTAACTTGCAAATGTTCTCTATGTTGAAAGACCTGTAACCATCCCTAGGATTTAGTGATGCACTTAAAATGAAAAGCTCCGTCATTTGTTCACTGAATCTATTGTTTAGCTCCTGTAATTGTTGATCACGTATTAACGAATTGAAATCAATAATTTCATCATTGTTCTCAGAATCAATACCTTCATTAACAATCTCTGGATTTTGAGGATTTTGCTCGGAGTTTCTGTTTATCCCACCAAAAATCAGAGGCTCAACTCCAACTCCATCTCCAGTGACTTCAATTGAGGCGGTAGAAGGTTCTTCATCTTCACAAGTAGTTGTTTGCTTGTTCTTGGGTTGAAAATAAGATGTAATCTCTTTTCTCTTACTCATATTTACGGATTAGATACAAAGGTAGAGTAGATAAAGAGAGATGATATTAGGGATTGTAATTTTGTAACTTGTATGTACAGTGTGTGTTGGGGGTTTTGGGACCGGAGCAGAACAACTGAACAAGTATGTTTTGTTTTTAGACTTTAGTTTTAAGCATCTTTTTTTTGTTTCAAATTGTACTATCTTTATCTTATATGTTTATTTATTAATTATTAAGATTAATGAACAAATTCCACGATTTCCATCTAATCAATATTATTTTGAATGAAATAATTAATAAAATCAATAAAATTTTGTATAATCAATTCTCAATTTCAATTTTCTTTTAAATCTAGGGGGACCAAAAAAATTTTTGATAGTAAATTTTAAAATTTTATATTAAAATTTTGGGGTTATTCCGCAGTTGGCGGGGACTGGGGCTCCCTTCGATCCCCCTAGTTCCTCCCCGGGGCATGGGGCAGGTCTTTCATAGGACTATGCATTCCAAATTATTTGCATTACAATTAATTAATTGTTTTGACTGAACCTTAGAACCAGTAAAATAAATTCTTATATTTTGAAATATTTGTATTCGTTAAACTTGAGTCTCAACACTACATTTCAACTTAATATTATCAAAAGAAGTGAATCAACACCTCATTTTCAATCAATATCAACCAAGAATGTAATTTCACAAGCAATATATATAAGGCCAACCATTTATAAGCTAGTAGTTTATTATATTGAGGTTTAATTAAGTAAGCTAGAAATAAAGAAAAGGAGCCCTGTCCAATTAAGAAATTAGCTAAAATTGTTTCTTCAAATCTTGAAGTAAAGGGTTCTCAAACACTTAAACATAACACACATACATAACACACAGTAACTAAATAAAATTATTAGAGGCCGATTCTAATAAGAAAATGAAATGCCATTGATCAACCTGCATTTAACCAGCTTGCTTGGAGGACTTCTACTTGCATTCTTCAGCTTCTTCACTTCCTCCTTAAGCTCCTCCAACTTCCTCAATTCTTCTTCTAAAACTGTCATTTTGCCTGAGCACCTAGGACGTGCAATTTGAGAAGAACTAGCCCTGATTCTCCTAAAAACAATGCAAATACTTCAGTCTTACAAACATATAAATATAATTAAATTTTTTAATTAAATTTAATATAATAAACTATATTTAGAATCAGAAGGCTTGATCTTATCTAGGACGTGTAATCTGAGAAGAACTCGATTTTGTTTATTGAATAACCAGCTCGTCTCATATTAATTACATCCCAATTATAGTAATTCAAATTTTAATATAAAGAAATTTGTCGATACACCTTTTATTTTGATACAAAAAATTATGGAAATTTAAAGTTAGTTTATGTAGTTTGAAATTCTTTTAACCGGTTACAATAACTACACTATTTTTTTTCCGCCAACCAACTTGTCTCAACTCATTTAAAGAGACTCGTGAACTTACGAGTAAACTCTCGATTCGGCTCACTACAAAAAAATAAGGCTAAATACAATTGCACAAATACAACCAGAGTTAATTTCAATCACCTTCAGTTGAATTTAAGGGCACGACTGAATAAAACCGCATGCGGTCGTATTTAAATACGATCGTATTACGTGATCGAATTTAGTAATAATTACGACTGAATAAATACAACCGTATTTATATGCAACCATATATAGTTGGGTTTCGGCGTGCTACTAAATTTAACCTCCCTCGGTCGAATTTAGCCTTACCAAAAAATGGAGGAAATTTTCCCGCCAACAAAATTTTTTGACACTGCTAAATTCAACCGATTTCTGTCGAATTCGATACTTGAAAATGGAGGGAATTTTCCCGCACTTTTAAAAATTTAGTTGCAAAAGTGGAGGGAAATTTCCCTCCTTTCTGAAAATTATAATTTCAGTAGAATTCAGTTGTGTTTATCTAACAGGACAGTATTCGATTGTATTTAGTACTATTAGAATATTTTTTTAAAGAAAATTATTTGAAGGTTAGTAAATATTTTGAAAAAAATTATGTATAAAAGTTAGAATAAAATTTACACGGAAGTTAAATTTTTAGTTTTTGCAAAAAAGATCATTATGGTAAGCGCATTTTCAAATTTCTTTTATTCGTTGCTTAACAATAATTGAAAATTTATAAAAGTAGATTGACCAATACTTCTTACTAGTGTTTAGTCCCATATTAATGTTTCAATTTTTTTAAAAATATTTATGAATGATCTAACTATAAGTATGTATTCAAGTTTTCTAAGTAGTTTTGACTTGGCTTGCATATGTGGATTTGATTTTTGTGTTGTTGTGGTTAGATTTGAACTATATTTTGGGATGTTATAATTTAGGCAAGAACCTGTCAATTTTTTTTACTAAACATGTTGCCTTAGCCTAAAATAATGTTGGCAAAAATAATTCAAAAGATGTTGCTATAGCCAGGTAAGTGTTGGCAAAGATAAGAAATGTTAATAAAATTGGTGTTGCTATAGACTGAGATTGTGTTGCCATAAGAATTAAGGCAACATCAAATTTGTGTTACCTTTAAAAACCCAGTATTGCCATAAACTTAAAGTCAATACCGGTTCAGATGTTGCTATTGACATTATAATGTTGCCATAGAGGTCTACAGCAACACATTTTTGGTGTTGGAATTCTTCTGTAAAATGTGTTGGCAAAATATCAAAGGCCACATGCAAATTTCCAACACCCTCAAAATTGACCAAAGTGTTGCCTTAAGATTTGTGGCAACATTTTTTTACATTTTTCACATTTTTTTTGATGTTGCTGTAGGCCATTTATGTGGTAGTGTCCCCTATTAGTTATCATCAAGTAGAATTGGAGAGATTGAAGTTTGTGCAGCCACCAGTTTTTGAAGCAACTGAGTTTGAGTCTCTTGATTTTGTAGTATCTTGGCCACTGAATTTTCAATATTAGAAATTCTTGAACAATGCCTTAACTTTTCTAGATAGATCACTTTTCTTCCCGAGCTTTTCCCGAATTTCTCTCATTGTGGCTGCTTGAAGCTTCTCATTCAAACTTGTATACATATCCTTCTTGGATTCATCAGTTAAGAGTTTGAGACCATCCAAATCTAGATCCTATTAGAGATTTTGAATCCTGTGAAGTTGGAGGGACTCTAGATGGGATTGAAGAAGTGACCTTGTACCGGCATTGGTAGTGGCTGCTAAAGCTATTTGAGTTTGATTGATTAACGTGAAAAATGTGGAGTTGAAGTGGTGAGAGCTGCATTCCTTGCTAAGCATCCATTCAGGAGTATTTGTTGTAGAACTAGGGCATGCATCTCCCCCTAAGTTCATGCCATCATCTACACAAAATTCTTCATCAAACTCATCATCATCAGCTCCAAAATTAGAATCTACATCAGATGTAAGAGGCAGTGTGGTTATTGCATCTTTGGCCCTTTATATTGATTCAGTTGTGTGGAGTAAATTCAATGTTCTTTCTGCCTCCTCATTGCCTTGAACAACCAAGGTTTTATAGGCTGTATCATGATGAGTAAATGTCTGAGCATCCAAGGAAATAAAATCTATAACCTCTCTCTATTATTGATGACAAAGTCTTTCCTTTTAAGTATCACTGACATCCATGGACTCACTAGCAATGGCTGACACCGTTATTCCTCTTGTACCTGCATTTCTCTCTTTTTCTCTATATTCTTGCATAGGGGCTCCCCGGGTTCACCACCCTCACAACCTCACCTTCACCTACTAAGGTGGAACTCCCTTCACTCACTTTTGTCACACTTGGAAAAAATAGTGTGTATTATAGAACTATCAACCTCTTCTTTTGCCTGGGAGCAACCCAGCCTCTCAGTCAGTTCACTTTCTTCCCTCAATCCTAAATGTGATTAAACAACTATAAGTCATATGCACTTGTAATAGATTTTGAAATGTCAAAGTATTTGTGCACTGACTGTCAACGTGTGTGAAATAGTCATTGAAGGTGTAGTTGTGACTATCAAGTATTTTAAAATAAACTCCAGCTACCTCAATTATTTGAACTAGAAAAATCTAAACTAACTTAAATTTTAGAACAAGTTCAGTATATATTTTAGAGACGTGTAATAGCATAAAATAGATTATATTAAGTATGTTTAGAATAATTTGTAATCCTGTAATTGTAATTAATTATTTAAATGTTCATATACATAAAATTTATTGTAATCCTAAAAAAATAGTTTTTTATAATATTTTAAATAATTTTTTAAAATAGGACCCCTTAAATATTTTCGCATTGACCTTAAAATTTTAGGATCAACCCTATCCTTAAATAGAATGATTTTGTAAGTCATTTGTTGGATAATACTATAAAGGTGTAATACATGTTATAAGGTGTAACCCATGTATTAGGATATGAAATTTTGAACTTTCATCAAACTGAATTATGTAAATATAATTTTAATTAGTAAAATTAAAGGTACTTTGACATTTTATTTAATTTATTCGTCGAACATAGGTGGTCCCCCAACACACTGAGTCCATCATAATAAGTGGCTCAAAAATTCTAAATTATTCTTTATAATTATATATAAATTTAAGTATGTGAAAGAAATTTAAATCAATTTTTTCTTCTTACAAATATAACATCTCTTCATTTCTCACTATTTTTAATCTGGGTATCGGAAAGTAGTTTGAAAGAATTTGAGGCCTTAATACAAAAGTGAATGAACCTGGCATATAAAAATATAAATGATTTTATATTTTAAAATAATCTCTAGCTAACTCAATTATTTGACTAAAAAAATCTAGACTAACTTAAATTTTCGAACAAGTTCACTATATATTTTAGAGACGTCTAATCGCATAAAATAGATTATATTAAGTATGTTTATAATAATTTGTAATCCTGTAATTGTAATTAATAGTTTAAATGTTCATATAAATAAAATTTATTGTAATCCAAAAAAAATAGTTTTTTTATAATATTTTAAATATTTTTTTAAAATAGGACCCCTTAAATATTTTCGCATTGACCTTAAAATTTTAGGACCGGCCTATCCTTAAATATAATGATTTTGTAAGTCATTTATTAGATAATATTATAAAGGTGTAACACATGTTATAAGGGTGTAACACATGTATTAGGATATGAAATTTTGAACTTTCATCAAACTGAATTATGTAAATATAATTTTAATTAGTAAAATAAAAGTTACTTTGACATTTTATTTATTTTTTTCGTTAAACATAGGTGGTCCTCACTTAGCACACTCTCGACCCATTATAATAAGTAGTCCAATTTTTTTTAAATTATTTATCCTTTTTATTTATAAACAAATTTAAGTATGTGAAAGATATTTAAATCAATTATGTATTATTACTAATTTAACAGCACTTCATTCTCATGGTTATTAATCCGTATGGGAAAGAAGTTTGAAAGAATTTGAGGCCTTAATGCAAAAAGTAAATGTTCTCGGCATCTCAAATTATATCTGATTTTGTATTTTAAAATGATCTGGGGTTAGCTTAATTATTTAAACTAGAAAAATTTGGACTAACTTAAATTTTCGAACAAGTTCACTGTATATTTTAGAGATGTCTAATCACATAAAATAAATTATATTACATATGTTTATGATAATTTCTAATCCTGTAATTTTAATTAGTAGTTTAAATGTTCATATACATAAAATTTATTGTAATCCTAAAAAAAACGACCCCATAAATATTTTCGCACTGGACCTTAAAATTCTCAAGAACGGCCCTATCGTTGAATAAAATGATTTCGTAAATCATTTATTGGATACTGTTACAAGGGTGTAACTCTAACTGGACCACTTCGCGAGCAGGTAGACTGGTTAGACTGAGTTTGGTTCTATTCGAGCTCTTATGCAAGCCGATCTGAGTATGCCAGGACTTGATTAAAACTCGACTAGAAAACTCGATCGTCTTGAGCTTTTTTAAAATTTATATATAAATATTTTTTCAAATTTCTTTTTATTATTTTTAAATATAATTTTAATTAAACTTTAATAGTTTTTAATCCTTTTAAGTGTTGAGCTCGTGAGCCAACTCGGCTAAACTCATTTAAACCTAACTGGTTTTGCTTACGGGTATACTAGACTCGGCAAGCTGGTCAATTAAATAAAAAAACCAAACTAAACCAAACAGCTCAAATATATCCCGCATAGAGCAGAATCTGGGAATGGTATGATGTTCGTAGCCTTTCCCTCATTCAAGAATAAAATCCTTTTAAGTGTTGAGCTCGTGAGCCAACTCATTTAGCTTACGGGTATACTAGACCCGACAAGCTCGTCTATTAAATAAAAAAACCAAACTAAACCAAACATCTCCAATACATCCCACATAGAGTAGGATCTGGGAACGGCCTCATTCAAGAATGAAGATGGTGTTACTCGAAAGTAAATATTCTGACTTAATCTGCATCTAATAGAATATATCTCAGAATCAGAAACGTAACAGTCAGCCCATCAGTATTTACCAAAGAAAATCTTAATCTAGCCCATCAGGATTTATCAGCCTCAGCAAATCCTTACCAGGCATCGGGATTTGTCAGCCTCGTCAAATCTTGATCAGGAGTCAGTATTTATTCCAACAAATCATAGTTTATAATTTTTGATCAGCAAATACTGATATTCCCTGTTACACATATTCAATATTCATATTAAAATATTATAATAAGTCAATAAGTATTTTAATTAAACAATTAGTAAAATTCCTCGGCCAAGTTGACACGTGTACGTGAGACCCCGAGACAAGTTGGAAGCTATAAAAAATGATTGCAGTTAAATTGCGTCCTCCTGTATTCATTGAGAATATTCACAACATTTTGATTAAGGTGATCTACATCATTATAACCGGTGGCAGAGCTAATCTGTTCTAGCGAGTTCGGGATTAGAGAAAAAGAGAAGATGTTAAAGGCCTCATAGTGTTATTTTCGTTCCTCAGCTGGTCTGATTGCAGGAGTCCTTTTTATCTCTACTAAAAAAGTTGCTTTCTGTGATGAATTATCCCCTAAACATCAGGTAATTTATATTAAGTCATTACTGACCCTTTAGCATAGATCTCATCCATTCAATAATCTTTCCAAGGTTTTTGAACTAGTGTCCATCTTGCACGCTATTAATAATTTTTTCTTTTAAATCCACTGCCCTCGCTTTATAATTTATGTCACCAAGAAGTTGTTCAGCCTTATTTTTTATTTCATCTTTCCTAATGATGCCAGTTTCATCTTTCTCAAACCCCAGTCCTACTTTCCAGACATCACAAATATAACTCTCGTAGAGGAACTGATCAACAAAGTATGGCCAGCAGAGGAAAGGAACTCCGTTGCTCAGACCTTTTATAGTAGAATTCCAGCAATGGCTCATGAAACAAGCAACTGACGGATGACTCAGAACTTTTTCTTGAGGAGCCCAACTTACTATTTTTCCACGACACCCTATTCGCCCTTCAAATTCTTGTCGGTGTGCTTCTTCATTTGTCATACCAGGACGCAGAACCCATAGAAAAGGATTCTTGGTTAGTTCAAGTCCTAAAGCCAGTTCTTGAAATTATGTTTGATCAAAAATAGTAAGGCTTCCAAAGGCGGCATAAATAACCGAACAAACTGGTTGTTGATCAAGCCATGACAAGCAGTCATCATCCTCGGCCCAAAAAATTGCATGCCTGATTTCCAGGCTTGCTGCTTGCGGGAAGTGCACCTACTGGTAATATTTCTGGAAATAATGAAAATGTAGATGGCTCCAATTCGTAAGCTGTATTGCATATTATGAAGTCCGCTAATTTAAAATATTGATTATTTTCAGAGAGAAATTGAAAGAAGCTCTTTTGTACTGCTATATCGCGGATGCAAGCCCATCCAAATGTTTCCGTTTTGAGAGCAGGCATTGTGGCTTATAGATGAAGCATCTACTTCTTTAAATTGGTTCCTGCATTAAGATTTATTTAATTTTGACCCGTATTCTACAGTGTAAATCTCAATGACCAAACAACAATAACTCCCTTATGATAATTACAATATATATCAATATATAAATCTCGGGATGAGTGATAATCGAACTCATGACCTGAGATTAGAGCTGGCTACTTGTGCGGGTTTGAACCACCCGCTCGGGACCGGCTCGTGGGGAAGCCCAGATTTATTCGGTTCGAACAGGGCCGATTCAAAACCGCACAATTCGTTAAATATTACGAGCCGATTATGAATATTATATTAGAAAACAAGGACCGGAAGCTCGCCAACCCGGCTCGTGAACCCGCCGCCAACCCATGTATAATTTACAAAGAAAAGTCTTTTTCTTAAAAAGGTTCTTTTACGTTTACGATTCACGTGCCAGTTACGAATCATTATTTTTCAGTTCAAACGCGGCCCGAACCGGATTCATTACTCTACCGGGTCGGTTCAATGTTAAGGTTTCCAGTGCCCCACCCGTATGCGGCCCGGCCCGAACCGCACGGACCGCACAAGTGGCCAGCTTTACCTGGGGATGACCAGAGACTTACCATTAAGCTATCCCTCTCAATTTTTTTATTAGGTTCCGAAGATAAAAAATTTGCATCTCATGAGGAAGATAAAAAGTTTGCATCTCACGGGAAAACAATAAGCCATTAGGAAGATAAAAAAATCATTCCTATCCTCATCTAGTTCCAATCCATCCCGAATCGAAACCAAGCGCATTCTGTCATCATCCACATCAATTTAGTTTTTCGACATCGCTTTTAGGACACGCAAGTGATTAAAATCAGTGTTTACAAATGTAAATTTAAAACCATGTTATGCAATTTTTTGCATAAGCTTCATCATTGGAATTACATGGCCTTGTGCAGGGTATGGTATTGCTAGTACTGCTTATTGTGTTTTTTTAATATTTGACCAGCAGAGCTTTTTATGATAAACTTTAAAACAGAGTTAAAAGGTCATGTCAAGTTAACTAAGGGAGAAAGTTACAGTTTTTCTGAAAGAATTTTTTTAGTTAATTAGGTACAATCACCTAAACTAGAATTTTTAGTTTCAATATTGATTTGATGTTTGTCATGTTTATACATTTACCACATCATCAAACAACTATATAAACATGCTTTAGTGTGTTCTACATGAAATTTAAGGGAAAGGTAAATTTGAAAATAGTTGGTTTAAAAATGTATTTAATAATTAAAGTTAAAGTTTTATTTTAGCATTAAAAGACATTTTTAATGCCAAATTATAGCAATTACCATAATCATTTTACATGTTGCTCTAAAAACTCAATTCTAAAAGGGTTCTTTATATCTTTTGGATGCAAATATGCATAAATACATCATTGATTTTAAATTTGAAATCAATGATACATTTATGCATGCATACCACATCATCAAGTAATCACAAATGACATTAATAATGGTGAACTTTATATAAAATTTAGGAAAGAGAGAAAGAAAAAAATTAGTAAAATTAGAAATATTTGGATGCAAAATGCAACTAATATTGGAGTTGAAATTTTATTTTAGTAACAAAAAAAATACTTCTTACACCGAACTCAGTTCTGTTCGAGCTCGTATATGAACTACTTCGAGTATCGTAGTATGGAAACTCAATTCCTCTCGAGCTTGTTTAAAAATTTCATCTATTTTTTTAAAATTCATTTTTATTATATTTGAATCAAATTTTATTTAAATTTTTATAATTTTTTTATTCTTTTAAGTGTTGAACTAGCGAGCCAACTCGGATTAACTCGTTTAAATCCGACTCGTTTCATTTAGCTCATGGGTATAGTAAACTCAGCTAGCTTGTCTATTATAAATAAGTCAAATTTGATCACAGATTTAATCTCGTTTATCTTAGACGAAAAGACTTGTCTTTTTCAAAAATACCCAATTAAACTCGTTTATTAAATAACTATCTCAACTTGAATTACATCCGAGTCATATGTAATTCAATTTTTGATGTCCTCCAAATTATCTTGATACGAGAAAATATGCAAGTTTGGAGTTGGTTTGTCTAGTTATTCAAATTATGCATTGGTTATAATTAAGAACAATATAATATTTTTTGTTGTATATGAATTTTTTACTAATATTTAATAAAATTTAAGGAAAAAATAAATAAAAAATACACATGTACAAAGTATACCGGTAATAATATGCATTATCTGTATCACAAGATCAAATTAAAAATTTAAAATAATTATGTATTTATTTTAGTTTCAACTTAAAATAATTATGTATTTATTTTAGTTATTGCAAAAAGTAGTATTCAAACAATTCCGAAAATATGATGTAACTCTTTTAATAAATGCATTTTTACCTAATTCATCTCATAATTGCCCCAACTAAAAATATCCAATGATCCAAATTAAAATTCACTTAAAGTCCTAAACCAGTCATTAATATCTTGTCAAAAAAAACCTTTCATAAATATGAATTTGGCTGATTTAACTTGTAAAATTTAATATTCCAACCCTAGTTCTCACTTAAAAATAGTTGCTTTGGATCTGTACAAATGTATAAAGGCTGGCTAACACCATTTTAGTGACACCTAACATTCAGATGTTTATTTTAATGCAAACTTATTTCTTTAAGACACAACACAAAGCATCTATGCAACTAGATTATAAGCTGAATAAATAGAAAATATAGGCACCTGCATGCATGCGGGAAACCTGTAAAATTTTAAGCATATATAAACTAGAGGTAAACATAAACCAAACATGAATGCAAGTTTTGGTATCATTATTTAATTAGATAATTGGCAATTTTATAACATAGAGCAAACTGCAAAATCACACATGAATTGAAATAAAAAGCCAGTTTATATTTATACATGAACTAGGCTAAAAGCATAAAGACAATACAATTACAAAACATACTTCATGGGCAGGGGCGGAACGAGAAATCTAACATGGGGGACCAAAATAAATAAAAGTAGAAAATATACTGATTTATTTGAGATGTGCACGCGATCAAATAAAAAGAATCAATGGTCTCCTCGGCAGAAATGGTCTCCGCAATCTTCTTTTCAATATACACTATCAAATAATCCCTAAGAAATTCATCTTTCATTCGATTGCGAAGACTTTTTTCACAATTTTCATAGCAGAAAAAGATCGTTCAGATGTTGCAGTAGATGCTGGAAGAGTCAAGAGAAGCCTTAATAGTCTATCAACTAATGGATACATGTCAGCTTTCCTGTGGTTACCAATCCATGACATAAATCACCAAGAGTAGACAGATTCTTCAAATCTGGATGAACCGGAACATCTAACCCATAATGTTATAGTTCACACTGTAGATGGATTTTTTCATCTTCCAAAAAATCTTTTGGATAAAACTTTTCAGCTAACTTGCAAATGTTTTCTATGTTGAAAGACCTGTAACCATCCCTAGGATTTAGTGATGCACTTAAAATGAAAAGCTCCGTCATTTGTTCACTGAATCTATTGTTTAGCTCCTGTAACTGTTGATTACGTATTAACGAATTGAAATCAATAATTTCATCAGTGTTCTCAGAATCAATACCTTCATTAACAATCTCTGGATTTTGAGGATTTTGCTCGGAGTTTCTGTTTATCCCACCAAAAATCGGAGGCTCAACTCCAACTCCATCTCCAGTGACTTCAATTGAGGCGGCAGAAGGTTCTTCATCTTCACAAGTAGTTGTTTGCTTCTTCTTGGGTTGAAAATAAGATGTAATCTCTTTTCTCTTACTCATATTTACGGATTAGATACAAAGGTAGAGTAGATAAAGAGAGATGATATTAGGGATTGTAATTTTGTAGCTTGTATGTATAGTGTGTGTTGGGGGTTTTGGGACCGGAGCAGAACAACTGAACAAGTATGTTTTATTTTTAGACTTTAGTTTTAAGCATCTTTTTTTTGTTTCAATTTGTACTATCTTTATCTTATATGTTTATTTATTAATTAGTAAGATTAATGAACAAATTCCATGATTTCCATCTAATCAATATTATTTTGAATGAAATAATTAACAAACTCAATAGATTTTTGTATAATCAATTCTCAATTTCAATTTTTTTTAAATCTAGGGGGACCAAAAAAATTTTTGATAGTAAATTTTAAAATTTTATATTAAAATTTTGGGGTTATTCCGCAGTTGGCGGGGACCGGGGCTCCCTTCGATCCCCCTAGTTCCTCCCCTGGGCATGGGGCAGGTCTTTCATAGGACTATGCATTCCAAATTATTTGCATTACAATTAATTAATTATTTTGACTGAACCTTAGAACCAATAAAATAAATTCTTATATTTTGAAATATTTGTATTCGTTAAACTTGAGTCTCAACACTACATTTCAACTTAATATTATCAAAAGAAGTGAATCAACACCTCATTTTCAATCAATATCAACCAAGAATGTAATTTCACAAGCAATATATATAAGGCCAACCATTTATAAGCTAGTAGTTTATTATATTGAGGTTTGATTAAGAAAGCTAAAAATAAAGAAAAGGAGCCCTGTCCAATTAAGAAATTAGCTAAAACGGTTTCTTCAAATCTTGAAGTAAAGGGTTCTCAAACACTTAAACATAACACACAGACATAACACACAGTAACTGAATAAAATTATTAGAGGCCGCTTCTAATAAGAAAATGAAATGCCATTGATCAACCTGCATTTAACGAGCTTGCTTGGAGGTCTTCAACTTGCATTCTTCAGCTTCTTCACTTCCTCCTTAAGCTCCTCCAACTTCCTCAATTCTTCTTCTAAAACTGTCATTTTGCCTGAGCACCTAGGACGTGCAATTTGAGAAGAACTAGCCCTGATTCTCCTAAAAACAATGCAAATACTTCAGTCTTACAAACATATAAATATAACGAAATTTTTTAATTACATTTAATATAGCAAACTATATTTAGAATCAGAAGGCTTGATCTTATCTAGGACGTGCAATCTGAGAAGAACTCGATTTTGTTTATTGAATAACCCGCTCGTCTCGTATTAATTACATCCCAATTATAGTAATTCAAATTTTAATATAAGGAAATTTGTCGATACACCTTTTATTTTGATACAAAAAATTATGGAAATTTAAAGTTAGTTTATGTTGTTTGAAATTCTTTTAACCGGTTACAATAACTACACTATTTTTTTTTCCGCCAACCAACTTGTCTCAACTCATTTAAACCGACTCGTGAACTTACGAGTAAACTCTCGATTCGGCTCACTACAAAAAAATAAGGCTAAATACAATTGCACAAATACAACCAGAGTTAATTTCAACCACCTTGAGTTGAATTTAAGGGCACGACTGAATAAAATCGCATGCGGTCGTATTTAAATACGATCGTATTACGTGATCGAATTTAGTAATAATTACGACTGAATAAATACAACCGTATTTATATGCAACCATTTACAGTTGGGTTTCGGCGTGCAACTAAATTTAACCTCCCTCGGTCGAATTTAGCCTTACCAAAAAATGGAGGAAATTTTCCCGCCAACAAAATTTTTTGACACTGCTAAATTCAACCGATTTCGGTCGAATTCGATATTTGAAAATAGAGGGAAATTTCCCGCACTTTTAAAAATTTAGTTGCAAAAGTGGAGGGAAATTTCCCTCCTTTCTGAAAATTATAATTTCAGTAGAATTCAATTTTGTTTATCTAACAGGACAGTATTCGATTGTATTTAGTACTATTAGAATATTTTTTTTAAAGAAAATTATTTGAAGGTTAGTAAATATTTTGAAAAAAATTATGTATAAAAGTTAGAATAAAATTTACACGGAAGTTAAATTTTTAGTTTTTGCAAAAAAGATCATTATGGTAAGCGCATTTTCAAATTTCTTTTATTCGTTGCATAACAAAAATTGAAAATTTATAAAAGTAGATTGACCAATACTTCTTACTAGTGTTTAGTCCCATATTAATGTTTCAATTTTTTTAAAAATATTTATGAATGATCTTACTATAAGGATGATGTCAAGATATATGTATTTTAGCTATATAATAATTTTTTAATAAAAATATGAAAGTATTTGGTTTGCTATTTTAATAGTCAACTAATAGTTTTACCGGTACTTCTTACTAGTATTTTGTCCCATACAAATATTTTGATTTTTTTTGAATGATCCAATCTTAGGATGTCAACATGTATATATTTTAGTGATATGATAAGATTTTAAGAAAATAAATAAATTTATCTATTTTATTATTTTAATAGTCAACTAGTAGTTTGACTCATTTAAAAACAAGCGTTTGTCTTTAAACTAGTCAAGTTCAGTCACAAATTTAAGCTCCTTTAACTAAAACGAGCGACTCGTATCATTTAAAAATGCTTGAACTCAAATATGTTTATTGAATAACAGGCTCGTTTTGTTTATACCCCAATTATTGAATTTTTTTCCGATGTTATGCAATTTATCAATACACCTTTTATCTTTATAGGAAAAAATATGTAAATTTGGAATTAGTTTGTATAATTTGAAATTCTTTTAATCCTTTTATTTTGATATGAAAAAGTATGCAAATTTAGAGTTAGTTTGTCTAGCCATAATAACTACTCTAAATTTTTTAATAACAGCAAATATAGTAACAATTTTCAAAAAAAAATAATATTCCAATTTTGGCTGCCTCTGTATACATAGATATTTGTACGTTGTTGCCGGCTTGCAACCACAGTTATTTGTACGTTGTTGCCGGCTCGCAGCCACAGTTATTTTAATGGAATCCTATTTCTTTACAACAGAACACAAAGGAATAGACATAAATAGAATGGTACATATGTGCATGGTGGAATTCCATAAAGCTTCAAGCATGTATAAACCAAACATGAAAGCAAGTTTTGGTGTCGTTGATTAGTTAAGCAAAAAAAACAACACACTCATAATATAACATATATAGAGCAAACTGCAAAACCAGACATGAACCAAAATGCAAAACCAGTTTCTTTGTGCTAGCTTGTACAGAACTATGCCACAAGCATATAAATATATACACTTACAAAACTACACAACGAGGTACAGGGAGAGCTCAAGGCATGCCTTCATGTGATTATGCATTAATCGTTTCAAGTGAACCTTAGAACCAGTACTATACATTGAATTATTAAATTTTGAAATATTTGTGTCTGTCAACTCTGAGAGTCAACACTACATTTCAACTTAATACTATACAAAGAAATGAATCAGTACTTCTAATAAGAAGTGATATGCCATTGATCAACCTGTATTCAACCAGCTTGCCTGGAGGACGTCAGTTTGCATCCTTCTTCACCTTCTTCCTTTCCTCCTTCAGCTCCCCAATCGCTTCCTCCAATTTTCGCACTCTTTCTTCAAGAATTTCCATTTTGCCTGAGCACCTAGGACGTGCTCTCGGAGAAGAACTAGCCTGCTGCTGATTCTCCTAAAAATAATGCATCTACTTTAGTCTTATAAACATATAAATACAACTAAATTTTTTAGTTAAATATTATTTAGCAAACTATATTTAGAATCAGAAGGCTTGATCTTACCTCATCACTAGGCCTATTTTCGGGTACTGGAACCCTATTTTGGTTCTTCTTCAGAATGAGGAGTGTGGGATCATTTGGATCTGCAATGAAATTGTCTCTAAATCCTTCCTTTACAGCTGGAGGCACTCTTTGACATATCTTGATAATTCCTTTAACATTGGCTAAATGATATTTGAGTCTTGTAATGCCTGACACTGGGTGTGAGCAATAGTTGCACACTGCATAGGTTCTGGTACCCATCTCTTGCTTTGTGCCATGATCCCAAGCATAGTCCACTTTTGTTGTTCATTGTGCGATAGATATTATAATTTTAGCATATATTTTACTAGCTTATCAAAATTCTTAAGATTTTGTATCCATTAAAGAATAAAAGAAATATTTAAATTAAATATACATGCTTGTTCTATTTTTTCTTTAAAGTAACTTTTGAAAAATAAATTTTTAATGACACATATTGTCCACAAATATTTTTAAAAAATCAAACAAACAAATAAAAGTAAAATAGTGCATCCACCGGTAACTAAAACTGATTTAACTTACTTGTTGATAGTGATGCTGGAAATTGATGGATCTGACTAAAAAATCAATTGATTAGTACTGTTGAGATGTAAAATTAATTGAGATATGAGTTTTGGAACAATTGATGAAGAAATGTAAATAAAACTAGGACAAAGAAATGTTTAGGGCGGCCAATACCTTACCTTTCAAAGTCTCTGGTATGAGATGGTACCCGGACTATGAATTTAGGAGAGTGACCTTCAAAGTCTCTGGTATGAGATGGTACCCAAACTATGAATTTAGGACAGTAAAATGTTTGATGCGGCCAGTAAGCAACTTGTATGTTACCCTCGAGAACGTTTTTATATTTATATGAGTCACCTTGACTAATTAGATTAGGGATTGAATATTATAATATAACTATAATATGACTATTTTAGCCTCCCAATTTTATTTTAAATTACATGAAAATATTATTCTTATTTATTCTATTTTTCTATTATTTAAATATAAGTGATAATTTTTTATTATATAAATTAGTTCATTTATTTAATAATCAACTGTTATTTATATTTCCTTAAACTAGGAAAAATTATATATAGAAAATATCAACAAGTAATAAAAAAGTAAGAATTAATCTAAAACTTTAACATTGTACAAACAATGATTTATGAATTAATGAAAAAAAGGGGGCGTAGAAAAGAATTTTTAATAACTTTTAATTACTTTTAAATTTATGGTTAAATTTCGTTGTTGAACAAAAACCATTATCTTATATTTTATTAAAATCTCTTAAATTTCACTGAATTACTAAAATAAAGGTACATATAACCAAATTCATGATATAAGAAAAAAATTATTCTTTTAAAATTACTAAAAAACAAGGAACCCATTTAAATATATCATTTATTATCATAGATATACAGTACGATATTTTAGAAATAAATATTATTTAACATATTTGATAGTTGAATAATAAAATAAAATAAATAAATGGTTAATGTAAAATAGTATACAAAGACATATTAGAGGCATATATAAGTTGAATACTACTATTTTTTATTTTTTTATTTCAATTTTCGAATTTATATTATATGAAAATTTTGAGTTTATTAGTTTCATTATTAAACTTAATAATAATTTCAATTATATAATCATACAATAAAAGAGTATCAAGTTATGAAAATCAAAATTTCATTCAATAATATGTAAACAGATCATATTTTTTGCAATGAGAATAAATAAATAAATATATATATATATACATATTTATCGATAATTTGTAGAGAGCAAAATTAAATTGTTACTGTAAAGTTTGCAACAGATTTTACATGATATAATTTGTTGTGCAAGACATTCCTGTACCTCAACAAGACTAAGTCAAATTGACAACCCTAAGTAAGTTGTATTGTTATCTTAAAGAAGCATACTGGAGTCTTTTTTCTTAAACGGTATCAAGCCTAAAGAGTATATCTTGGAGAAGATCAAGAATATCATGCCTCAGAAGCATTTTAATTATTTTTTTTTTAAATAGTGTTCAATTTTTTTATTAATAAAAAATTATCAGTTATTAAATAGTACAGTTTAAAAAATTTTAAAAAATATATTTTATCAATCTTAGCTAATACTAATATTATTACTTAATCATATTATCAAAATTGATTAATTTTCAAGTTAAATAATTATATATATTTAATTTTTTGTAAAATCTTACTTTTTTATCCATTAACACTAACATAAGTTTCCACATGTTACTCGTATGTAACACTTTAAAGTTATAGTAACATATTATAAAGGTCTACGTTGCTAAGGTAACATAATTTTGTAACACCCATGATTAAACCATTGCAATAGGCCATCTATGGCTTAGTGAAAGGTGATTCTTTTTAGCTATCTCATCACCACTCTCAGTTATCTCACTTAAGGTTGCCCCCTTTCTCTTCTTTCTACTCACCTCATCCTTTTGAGAAGATGAGGTGGTTCGTTGCCTAGCTTCTAAGGACTTTGAAAGAATGGTTGCAGCTTGAGAAGATCCTTATGGGTGTTCCTGTATTTGTACTTCTACAGGTTCAGGGATCATAGCTTGCTAGATTGATTTCCAATACTTCTCATGTCTTGCATTGAATAAGGATAAGTCTTAAATCTTTCAATCATGAAAGGTGTTAATATACATGCTTCAAGCATGTATATTTATAAACAGCATGCATTGGTAAACCAAAGCAAGTTTTGGTGTCAATATACATGCTTTAAGCATGTATATTTATAAACCGCATCCATTCGTAAACCAAAGCAAGTTTTGGTGTCGTTGATTAGTTAAGCAAAAAAAATAACATACACTTAATATAACATATATAGAGCAAATTGCAAAACCAGACATGAACTAATATGCAAAACCAGTTTCTTTGTGCTAGCTTGTACAGAACTATGCCACAAGCATATTAATATATACAATTACAAAACTACACAAAGAGGTACAGGAAGAGCTCAAAGTAGGCCTTCATGTGATTATGCATTAATCGTTTCAAGTGAACCTTAGAACCAGTACTATACATTAAATTATTAAATTTTGAAATATTTGTGTCTGTCAACTCTGAGTCTGGACACTACATTTCAACTTAATACTATACAAAGAAATGAATCAGTACTTCATTTTAAATTAATATCAACCAAGAATGTAATTCACGAGCAATATATGTAGCACAACCATCTATTGTAAGGTGGTAGTTCATTCTATTGAGGTCATATAAAAAAATTTAGCAAAAAAGAAAAGGAGCTAGGTTCAATTAAGAAATTAGCTTAAAAGGTTTCTTCAATTGTTAAAATAAAGGGTTCTCAAACACTCAAACATAACACATATTAACTGAAATAATATGTGTGATAGATATTATAAGGTGGTAGTTCAATTGTTCACTGTGTGATAGATATTATAATTTTAGCATATATTCTACTAGCTTATCAAAATTCTTAAGATTTTGTATCCATTAAAAAATAAAAGAAATATTTAAATTAAATATTCATGCTTGTTCTCTTTTTTCTTTAAAGTAACTTTTGAAAAATAAATTTTTAATGACACATATTGTCCACATTTTTTTTTAAAAATCAAACAAACAAATAAAAGTAAAATAGTGCATCCACCGGTAACTAAAACTGATTTTTTTCAATAATTATAGTCTTGATATCAATAGAATTGTATAGATCATTAATAATTACAATAGAATGTATTTTACAAAAAAAAGAAAAGGAAATTAATTTACTTAATTCTCGGCCCCAATAATGTTAAAATTATTTGTTATAGTATACCCCAAAAATAACTTTCAATTGAAATGGATAATTTTATAAGATAAGTAAACATATAAAAGTTGAAGAGTATATTATCAAAAAAGAATACATGTGCAAATGCATATAGATTAAAAAACATATTACTGTAGAAGTCAAATTTTGTAATTTTTTAAAAAAATTGTAAATTTAGACACATAAATAAATTAAACATGTTTACCTGAAAATTCAATCAATTTTATTTTATGATCAAATAATAACAATTCATTATAGACAACAATTGAAAATGAAGCAAAGTTCTTGACTGATAATGATATTTTTATGATGCAATGATATATAATTGGTATCGAAAATGATCAAAATAATATAAATGATATGATAGATTAATGATGAATAAAATCGGATATGAAGTATAAATTGATGTAAGGATTCTAACTTACTTGTTGATGGTGATGCTGGAAATTGATGGATCTGACTAAAAAATCAATTGATTAGTACCATTGAGATGTAAAATTAATTAAGATATGAGTTTTGGAACAATTGATGAAGAAATGTAAATAAAAATAGGACAAAGAAATGTTTAGGGCGGCGAATACCTTACCCTTCAAAGTATCTGGTATGAGATGGTACCTGAATTTAGGACAGAAACCTTCAAAGTATCTGGTATCTCTGGTATGAGATGGTACCCGGACTATGAATTTAGGACACAGAAATGTTTGATGCCTGGAGTGAGCAACTTGTATGTTACCCTGTAGAATGTTTTTATATTTATATGAGTCACACCTTGACTAATTAGATTAGGGATTGAATATTATAATATAACTATAATATGGCTATTTTAGCCTCCCGATTTAATTTTAAATTACATGAAAATATTATTCTTATTTATTCTATTTTTTGTTTAAATATAAGTGATAATTTTTTATTATATAAATTAGTTCATTTATTTAATAATCAACTGTTATTTATATTTCCTTAAACTAGGAAAAATTGTACATAGAAAATATCAATGAGTAATAAAAAAGTAAGAATTAATCAAAAACTTTAACATTGTACAAACAATGATTTATGAATTAATGAAAAAAAGTGGGCGTAGAAAAGAATTTTTAATAACTTTTAATTACTTTTAAATTTATGGTTAAATTTCGTTGTTGAACAAAAACCATTATCTTATATTTTATTAAAATCTCTTCAATTTCACTGAATTACTAAGATAAAAGGTACGTATAACCAAATTAATGATATAAGAAAAATATTATTCTCTTAAAATTACTAAAAAATAAGGAACCTATTTAAATATATCGTTTATTATCCTAGATATACAGTAAGATATTTTAGAAATAAATATTATTTAACAGGATTGATAGTGGAATAATAAAATATAGTAAATAAATGGTTAATGTAAAATAGTATACAAAGACATATTAGAGGCATATATAAGTTGAATACTACTATTTTTTATTTTTTTATTTCAATTTTCGAATTTATATTATAATTTATATTATATGAAAGTTTTGTGTTTATTAGTTTCAATATTAAACTTAATAATAATTTCAATTATATAATAATACAATCAAAGAGTGTCAAGTTATGAAAATTAAAATTTCATTCAATAATATGTAAACAAATCACATTTCTTTTAAGTGTTGAACTAGCGAGCCAACTCGGATTAACTCGTTTAAATCCGACTCGTTTCATTTAGCTCATGGGTATAGTAAACTCAGCTAGCTTGTCTATTATAAATAAGTCAAATTTGATCACAGATTTAATCTCGTTTATCTTAGATGAAAAGACTTGTCTTTTTCAAAAATACCCAATTAAACTAGTTTATTAAATAACTATCTCAACTTGAATTACATCCGAGTTATATGTAATTCAATTTTTGATGTCCACCAAATTATCTTGATACGAGAAAATATGCAAGTTTGGAGTTGGTTTGTCTAGTTATTCAAATTATGCATCGGTTATAATTAAGAACTATATAATATTTTTTGTTGTATATGAATTTTTTACTAATATTTAATAAAATTTAAGGAAAAAATAAATAAAAGATACACATGTACAAAGTATACCGGTAATAATATGCATTATCTGTATCACAAGATCAAGTTAAAAATTTAAAATAATTATGTATTTATTTTAGTTTCAACTTAAAATAATTATGTATTTATTTTAGTTATTGCAAAAAGTAGTATTCAAACAATTCCGAAAATATGATGTAACTCTTTTAATAAATGCATTTTTACCTAATTCATCTCATAATTGCCCCAACTAAAAATATCCAATGATCCAAATTAAAATTAAATTAAAGTCCTAAACCAGTCATTAATATCTTGTAAAAAAAAATCTTTCATAAATATGAATTTGGCTGATTTAACTTGTAAAATTTAATATTCCAACTCTATTTCTCACTTAAAAATAGTTGCTTTGGATATGTACAAATGTATATAGGCTGGCTAACACCATTTTAGTGACACCTAACATTGAGATGTTTATTTTAATGCAAACTTATTTCTTTACGACACAACACAAAGCATGTATGCAACTAGATTATAAGCTGAATAAATAGAAAATATAGGCACCTATATAGGCACCTGCATGCATGCGGGAAACCTGTAAAATTTTAAGCATATATAAACTGCAGGTAAACATAAACCAAACATGAATGCAAGTTTTGGTATCATTATTTAATTAGATAATTGGCAATTTTATAATATAGAGCAAACTGCAAAATCAAACATGAATTGAAATAAAAAGCCAGTTTATATTTATACATGAACTAGGCTAAAAGCATAAAGACAATACAATTACAAAACATACGGCATGGGCAGGGGCGGAACCAGGAATCTAACATGGGGGACCAAAATAAATAAAAGTAGAAAATATACTGATTTATTTGAGATGTGCACCTGATCAAATAAAAAAAATCAATGATCTCCTGGGCAGACTCCGCAATCTCCTTTTCAATATACACTATCAAATAATCCCTAAGAAATTCATCTTTCATTCGATTGCGAAGACTTTTTTTCAAAATTTTTATAGCAGAAAAAGATCGTTCAGATGTTGCAGTAGATGCTCGAATAGTCAAGACAAGCCTTAATAGTCTATCAACTAATGGATACATGTCAGCTTTCCCTGTGGTTACCAATCCATGACAAAAATCACCAAGAGTAGACAGATTCTTCAAATCTGGATGAACCGGAACATCTAACCCATAATTTTGTAGTTCACACTGTAGATGGATTTTTTCATCTCCCAAAAAATCTTCTGGATAAAACTTTTCAGCTAACTTGCAAATGTTCTCTATGTTTAAAGACCTGTAACCATCCCTAGGATTTAGTGATGCACTTAAAATGAAAAGCTCCGTCATTTGTTCACTGAATTTATTGTTTAGCTCCTGTAATTGTTGATCACGTATTAACGAATTGAAATCAATAATTTCATCAGTGTTCTCAGAATCAATACCTTCATTAACAATCTCTGGATTTTGAGGATTTTGCTCGGAGTTTCTGTTTATCCCACCAAAAAGCAGAGGCTCAACTCCAACTCCATCTCCAGTGACTTCAATTGAGGCGGCAAAACGTTCTTCATCTTCACAAGTAGTTGTTTGCTTCTTCTTGGGTTGAAAATAGGATGTAATCTCTTTTCTCTTACTCATAGTTACGGATTAGATACAAAGGTAGAGTAGATAAATAGAGATGATATTAGGGATGTAATTTTGTAACTTGTATGTATAGTGTGTGTTGGGGGTTTTGGGACCGGAGCAGAACAACTGAACAAGTATGTTTTATTTTTAGACTTTAGTTTTAAACATCTTTTTTTTTGTTTCAAATTGTACTATCTTTATCTTATATGTTTATTTATTAATTATTAAGATTAATGAACAAATTCCATGATTTCCATCTAATCAATATTATTTTGAATGAAATAATTAACAAAATCAATAAAATTTTGTATAATCAATTCTCAATTTCAATTTTTTTTTAAATCTAGGGGGACCAAAAAAATTTTTGATAGTAAATTTTAAAATTTTATATTAAAATTTTGGGGTTATTCCGCAGTTGGCGGGGACCGGGGCTCCCTTCGATCCCCCTAGTTCCTCCCCTGGGCATGGGGCAGGTCTTTCATAGGACTATGCATTCCAAATTATTTGCATTACAATTAATTAATTGTTTTGACTGAACCTTAGAACCAGTAAAATAAATTCTTATATTTTGAAATATTTGTATTCGTTAAACTTGAGTCTCAACACTACATTTCAACTTAATATTGTCAAAAGAAGTGAATCAACACCTCATTTTCAATCAATATCAACCAAGAATGTAATTTCACAAGCAATATATATAAGGCCAACCATTTATAAGCTAGTAGTTTATTATATTGAGGTTTGATTAAGAAAGCTAGAAATAAAGAAAAGGAGCCCTTTCCAATTAAGAAATTAGCTAAAACGGTTTCTTCAAATCTTGAAGTAAAGGGTTCTCAAACACTTAAACATAACACACAGACATAACACACAGTAACTGAATAAAATTATTAGAGGCCGCTTCTAATAAGAAAATAAAATGCCATTGATCAACCTACATTTAACCAGCTTGCTTGGAGGACTTCAACTTGCATTCTTCAGCTTCTTCACTTCCTCCTTAAGCTCCTCCAACTTCCTCAATTCTTCTTCTAAAACTGTCATTTTGCCTGAGCACCTAGGACGTGCAATTTGAGAAGAACTAACCCTGATTCTCCTAAAAACAATGCAAATACTTTAGTCTTACAAACATATAAATATAACTAAATTTTTTAATTAAATTTAATATAGCAAACTATATTTAGAATCAGAATGCTTGATCTTATCTAGGACGTGCAATCTGAGAAGAACTCGATTTTGTTTATTGAATAACCAACTCGTCTCGTATTAATTACATCCCAATTATAGTAATTCAAATTTTAATATAAAGAAATTTGTCGATACACCTTTTATTTTGATACAAAAAATTATGGAAATTTAAAGTTAGTTTATGTAAGTTGAAATTCTTTTAACCGGTTACAATAACTACACTATTTTTTTCCGCCAACCAACTTGTCTCACCTCATTTAAACCGACTCGTGAACTTACGAGTAAACTCTCGATTCAGCTCACTACAAAAAAATAAGGCTAAATACAATTGCACAAATACAACCAGAGTTAATTTCAACCACCTTCAGTTGAATTTAAGGGCACGACTGAATAAAACCGCATGCGGTCGTATTTAAATACGATCGTATTATGTGATCGAATTTAGTAATAATTACGACTGAATAAATACAACCGTATTTATATGCAACCATATACAGTTGGGTTTCGGCGTGCTACTAAATTTAACCTCCCTCGGTCGAATTTAGCCTTACCAAAAAATGGAGGAAATTTTCCCGCCAACAAAATTTTATGACACTGCTAAATTCAACAGATTTCGGTCGAATTCGATATTTGAAAATGGAGGGAAATTTCCCGCACTTTTAAAAATTTAGTTGCAAAAGTGGAGGGAAATTTCCCTCCTTTTTGAAAATTATAATTTCAGAAAAATTCAATTGTGTTTATCTAACATGACAGTATTCGATTGTATTTAGTACTATTATAATATTTTTTTTAAAGAAAATTATTTGAAGGTTAGTAAATATTTTGAAAAAAATTATGTATAAAAGTTAGAATAAAATTTACACGGAAGTTAAATTTTTAGTTTTTGCAAAAAAGATCATTATGGTAAGCGCATTTTCAAATTTCTTTTATTCGATGCATAACAAAAATTGAAAATTTATAAAAGTAGATTGACCAATACTTCTTACTAGTGTTTAGTCCCATATTAATGTTTCAATTTTTTTAAAAATATTTATGAATGATCTAACTATAAGGATGATGTCAAGATATATCTATTTTAGCTATATAATAATTTTTTTATAAAAATATGAAAGTATTTGGTTTGCTATTTTAATAGTTAAATAATAGTTTTGCCGGTACTTCTTACTAGTATTTTGTCCCATACAAATATTTTGATTTTTTTTTGAATGATCCAATCTTAGGATGTCAAGATATATATATTTTAATGATATGATAAGATTTTAAGAAAATAAATAAATTTATCTATTTTGCTATTTTAATAATCAACTATTAGTTTGACTCATTTAAAGACAAGCGTTTGTCTTTAAACTAGTCAAGTTCAGTCACAAATTTAAGCTCCTTTAACTAAAATGAGCTACTCGTATCATTTAAAAATGCTTGAACTCAAATATGTTTATTGAATAACAGGCTCGTTTTGTTTATACCCCAATTATTGAATTTTTTTTCCGATGTTATGCAATTTATCAATACACCTTTTATCTTTATACGAAAAATTATGCAAATTTGGAATTAGTTTGAATAATTTGAAATTCTTTTAACCCTTTTATTTTGATATGAAAAAGTATGCAAATTTAGAGTTAGTTTGTCTAGTCATAATAACTACTCTAAATTTTTTAATAACAGCAAATATAGTAACAATTTTCAAAAAAAAATAATATTCCAATTTTGGCTGCCTCTGTATACATAGATATTTGTAAGTTGTTGCCGGCTAGCAGCCACAGTTATTTGTACGTTGTTGCCGGCTCGCAGCCACAGTTATTTTAATGGAATACTATTTCTTTACAACAGAGCACAAAGCAATAGACATAAATAGAATGGTACTTATGTGCATGGTGGAATTCCATAAAGCTTCAAGCATGTATATTTATAAACAGCATGGGTTCGTAAACCAAACATGAAAGCAAGTTTTGGTGTCGGTGATTAGTTAAGCAAAAAAAACAACACACTCATAATATAACATATATAGAGCAAACTGCAAAACCAGACATGAACCAAAATGCAAAACCAGTTTCTTTGTGCTAGATTGTACAGAACTATGCCACAAGCATATAAATATATACACTTACAAAACTACACAACGAGGTACAGGGAGAGCTCAAGGCATGCCTTCATGTGATTATGCATTAATCGTTTCAAGTGAACCTTAGAACCAGTACTATACATTGAATTATTAAATTTTGAAATATTTGTGTCTGTCAACTCTGAGAGTCAACACTACATTTCAACTTAATACTATACAAAGAAATGAATCAGTACTTCTAATAAGAAGTGATATGCCATTGATCAACCTGTATTCAACCAGCTTGCCTGGAGGACGTCAGTTTGCATCCTTCTTCACCTTCTTCCTTTCCTCCTTCAGCTCCCCAATCGCTTCCTCCAATTTTCGCACTCTTTCTTCAAGAATTTCCATTTTGCCTGAGCACCTAGGACGTGCTCTCGGAGAAGAACTAGCCTGCTGCTGATTCTCCTAAAAATAATGCATCTACTTTAGTCTTATAAACATATAAATACAACTAAATTTTTTAGTTAAATATTATTTAGCAAACTATATTTAGAATCAGAAGGCTTGATCTTACCTCATCACTAGGCCTATTTTCGGGTACTGGAACCCTATTTGGATCTGCAATGAAATTGTCTCTAAATCCTTCCTTTACAGCTGGAGGCACTCTTTGACATATCTTGATAATTCCTTTAACATTGGCAAAATGATATTTGAGTCTTGTAATGCCGGACACTGGGTGTGAGCAATAGTTGCACACTGCCTAGGTTCTGGTACCCATCTCTTGCTTTGTGCCATGATCCCAAGCATAGTCCACTTCTCTGTTGTTCACTGTGCGATAGATATTATAATTTTAGCATATATTCTACTAGCTTATCAAAATTCTTAAGATTTTGTATCCATTAAAGAATAAAAGAAATATTTAAATTAAATATACATGCTTGTTCTATTTTTTCTTTAAAGTAACTTTTGAAAAATAAATTTTTAATGACACATATTGTCCACAAATATTTTTAAAAAATCAAACAAACAAATAAAAGTAAAATAGTGCATCCACCGCTAACTAAAACTGATTTAACTTACTTGTTGATAGTGATGCTGGAAATTGATGGATCTGACTAAAAAATCAATTGATTAGTACTGTTGAGATGTAAAATTAATTGAGATATGAGTTTTGGAACAATTGATGAAGAAATGTAAATAAAACTAGGACAAAGAAATGTTTAGGGCGGCCAATACCTTACCTTTCAAAGTCTCTGGTATGAGATGGTACCCGGACTATGAATTTAGGACAGTGACCTTCAAAGTTTCTGGTATGAGATGGTACCCAAACTATGAATTTAGGAGAGTGAAATGTTTGATGCGGCCAGTAAGCAACTTGTATGTTACCCTCGAGAACGTTTTTATATTTATATGAGTCACCTTGACTAATTAGATTAGGGATTGAATATTATAATATAACTATAATATGACAATTTTAGCCTCCCGATTTTATTTTAAATTACATGAAAATATTATTCTTATTTATTCTATTTTTCTATTGTTTAAATATAAGTGATAATTTTTTATTATATAAATTAGTTCATTTATTTAATAATCAACTGTTATTTATATTTCCTTAAACTAGGAAAAATTATATATAGAAAATATCAACAAGTAATAAAAAAGTAAGAATTAATCTAAAACTTTAACATTGTACAAACAATGATTTATGAATTAATGAAAAAAAAGCGGGCGTAGAAAAGAATTTTTAATAATTTTAATTACTTTTAAATTTATGGTTAAATTTCGTTGTTGAACAAAAACCATTATCTCATATTTTATTAAAATCTCTTAAATTTCACTGAATTACTAAAATAAAGGTACATATAACCAAATTCATGATATAAGAAAAAAATTATTCTTTTAAAATTACTAAAAAACAAGGAACCCATTTAAATATATCGTTTATTATCATAGATATACAGTACGATATTTTAGAAATAAATATTATTTAACATATTTGATAGTTTAATAATAAAATAAAATAAATAAATGGTTAATGTAAAATAGTATACAAAGACATATTAGAGGCATATATAAGTTGAATACTACTATTTTTTATTTTTTTATTTCAATTTTCGAATTTATATTATAATTTATATTATATGAAAATTTTGAGTTTATTAGTTTCATTATTAAATTTAATAATAATTTCAATTATATAATCATACAATAAAAGAGTATCAAGTTATGAAAATCAAAATTTCATTCAATAATATGTAAACAGATCACATTTTTTGCAATGAGAATAAATAAATAAATATATATATATACATATTTATCGATAATTTGTAGAGAGTAAAATTAAATTGTTACTGTAAAGTTTGCAAGAGATTTTACATGATATAATTTATTGTGCAATACCCCAACAAGACTAAGTCAAATTGACAACCCTAAGTAAGTTGTATTGTTATCTTAGTTTATATTTGTACTTGTAACATTTTAAAGTCTGTAAAAATGCAAAGGAGCATACTGGAGTCTTTTTTCTTAAACAGTATCAAGCCTAAAGATTATATCTGGGAGAAGATCAAGAATATCATGCCTCAGAAGAATTTTGAAGAAGTTTAGAGTTGAATAAATCTGTTTGGATAAAAATACTCTAAGTCAAGATCTCTACAAGTCACAGATTTAGTGTTATACATAAGTCACTCGAGAACTCCAAATGACTTATTTAGTTTACTAAAGGTTAATGGCATGTCTTATTGTACAATGTGTAAACCAGCAGTTAACTGAATTATAAAGTTAACACCGGTCCTTTGTTAGCAGTAATAATTTAGATAGAAAAATCTTATAACACTCTCAAGGAAATATTTTCAACCCTTATTTTCTTGGAAATAGATTCAACATCCATGACTCTTATAAAAGTATTATTCTGAATATAATTCTCCATTGTGCAACCATAAATTTATCGCAACATACAATTCTGCAGTCTCCAACCTACGTCCTTCAGATTTCTTCAATGGCCAACACTCGAAACCATACATCAATGTCGGTCTAACTGTCAATCTATAGAATTTATCTTTCAACTTCACAAGTACGCTCTTATCACATAAAAATGCAATAACAGCCTTCCATCTAATCTAACTTGCCTTAATACGATGTGTAACATGAGCAAGAATATCACCGTTGCTCTTGATGATAAAGCCCATATACTTAAAACTATCAGTTTGTGGAACACGGTCATCTAGAATGTAAATGGTAACATCCATCTCTTGATTCTTTTCACTGAAATTATCCCAAATATACTTTGTCTTAGGAACAACTCAAACGTAATCCGTGAGCCTCTAATGATGCACTCCACCATTCTAAACTTGTATTAACCTCAACTTTAAATTCCATAACTAATACAATATCTTCCGCAAGCAATATACACCAAGGAACATGAGCTTGGATGGTACTAGTAATCACATCTAAAATAATAATGAAAAGCAAGGGGTTTAATACCGACCACTGATGAAGGCCCACCTCAACTGAAAAATATTGAGTATCTCTTAACGATGTCTGAACAAACGTCATTATCGCTGAATACATATCCTGAATAACATCTCCATACCCAGGCGGAACCCCTTGAGCCTCTAAATATCTCCAAATTATTGCACGTGAGACACTATCATAAGCCTTTTCAAGATCTATAAACACCATATAAATATTTTTATGTTGCTTCCGATATTTCTTCATGAGGCAACAAACAAGATATATTGCATCGTTGACCTGCCAGGCATAAAACCATATTGATTGGTAGAAATATAAACTATTCCCCTAAACCTGCACTAAATAACTCGTTCTTAGAATTTCATTGTATAATTAAGTAACTTAATACCACAATAGTTACTACAACATTGAGCATCACCTTTATTCTTACAGACTCAACCGCCAATCACTAGCCACCTCGGTTGTCCGAAATATAACATTAAAGAGATTCATCAACTAATTCATACCATTTTCTTCCCGACATTGTCAAAATTCAGTTGAAATCTCATCTAAATCTATTGTATTACCCTTAACCATCTATTATTCCCTAACAATATAACAACATAATTACAGAAATGTGGTTGAATGGAACTCTTGTTACTTTCTACTTTTTTGAAAATAATATACAACCGTGTTTGTGAATATGCAAGAATGCAAATAAGACTTTAAAAGTATTCAACTAACACAAAGTAAATAAACACAAGTTTAAATTTTTTTGATGGATTTGTCGTTCGACCAGAGATGAATATATTGAAGAAATCTCTGTGATGCAAAATGGACATAGATGCTTATAAATGTTTCTTACAACTTAAAACTTAAGAGTACTAAAGATACAGATTGCTTGTTCTTATTGTTGTTCTAGTTAAGTTCTAAGATACTTCATACACTTGGTTTATTTATTCACCAAGATTACATGTGTAATAAGACAAAAATAATATTTCCATCAGTTAGTTCCAAGCATATCTTCTTCATTTTTCTGTCGAATGCAATTCAACTTAGATACAACATCTTTGAACGAGCTTGTTTTGCATGGAAATGGAAATGCTTCATTTTCTTCTAATACCTGCAATGAGGCTGCCACATTCCCTCTGTGCACTATCAACTCATGTGACTCTGTCAGCTTCTGTCAAGTCACTATCAACTGCTCTCTTTGTTGATTATCTATTGAAGCTTCATAGGTGTTATCTGTTGACACTATATTAGTATCATCTGTTGAAGTTTTCTTGATAACATCCGTTGACAATTTTATCTGATATCCGTTAAAGGCTTCTTGACTAGCTTATTCGTTGAGGGCATATGAGTTATCCGTTGAAACTTTTAGAGTCATCCGTTGAAGCTTGTAGATTGGGAGTTGAAGATGTTTCCTTAGTAGTTGATATTCTTTCACTTATACAAAATTACAAAGTATTTTATATTTACAATTAGCCCACCTATTTTGTATATCTTTCTAGTTATCAACACGACTTAAAAAAACTAACACTCCCAAATCCCTTAGCTATTATAATGTACAGAATGTGCTATATACTTATTTAAATAAGCTACTCCTTTAACGGATAGATAACTGTGGTTATCCCTTGAAGGCTACAAAAGACACTTAATAAATCTACTTAAGGTGTTTTGGTATCATCAAGACTACAACATATTTCTTACAATCTCCCCAAATTTATGTCTAATGGAACTATAGGCATAAATTTAGGTTGACTTGATGATAACAAAACATCATATTAAGATAATACAAAAAAAGTAGATAAATTTCAAAGTGCTGCATTAAAATTGAAATGTACAAAAAAGGTTAAAGAAGGTTTACATGTCATTATCAAGGTGCTTCTCTAGACTGAGCAAATCATTTTCTTTTCCTTGATTCCTTTGTTTTCTTCCCCAATTTCTCATTATTTTTCTCAATTTGAAGTTGGAGTTGTCTGTAGAATTCAGCTTCATTTTATTCATTGATATCCAGCACCTCTTGCATCTCTTTGAGAGTTTCATTATTAGAAACTTTAAGCTAGTTTTCAAATCTAAAAAATCTTCTCACATACTTCTCATCTCTAAACTGCATAATTCAGTAGGGTTTCATGTGCCCCAATATTTAGAATAGTTAGTACCCTTGGTAATGCACTAGGATCTCTTCATCTTTATCTGATTGAACTTATTTTCTTGAGTATTTCTGATTTAGCAACCTTTGAGAATCCAAAATCTTTTTTTATTGCATAAAATACCTTGACTAAGACATTGTAGCTTGTATTGAGAATCCTGTAGAAAGGCCATATTATCTCATGACCACCCTTATATCTGAACACCAATCTCTCTGGAAGTCTGTAAGTAGCATCAATTCCTCTCACTTCTTTCAGTTCATCCAGATAGAGTTCAATGTCAGAAAATTCTTTGATGTCACAGATGTAGAGTTGATCATCCTTGTTGACAGTAGGCTTTGGTTTTGAGATGGATTTGGTTGGAGGTAGGGTTGGCTTGATCTTCCTTCTTGAGGTTCTCTTCTTTATTGATAGTGGCATGTTTAGATCTGGAATTGGTAAACTCTCCCAATATATAGGTTCATCCTTTGACACTATAAGATCACCATGAAAGTTTACCTCGGGATTGACCTTGATTTCAGATGTTTCCATAGTGGGCACAGTTGGTTGACTTGTAGAAATTGATTGAGATGGTTCACTTTCCTTTTCTTCTAAAATTCTACTTACCCATCTCCCTGGTCTTATCTTTATTCTTTTACATGTTTTTCACTCAGGCTTTTTTTTCTTTTTTTTCTTCAACATCCAATTTCTTCTCAGTTGTAGTAGCAAGCTTTTAAATTTTCTTTTAAGCTTCCTTAGCAACCTGCTTTTTCTTTAGCTGTGACCTTACCCTCAAAGCTTCTCACTCCCTTACTTCTTCAAACCTTGGATGTCCACTCATTACATAAATCATCTCTCTATATTTGTAAATTCTTGCTATTCTGTCTCTCAAAGTTACATCCTTGGTTGTCTTGTAGCTAGCAATTATTTTGACCATGCGTTTCTACTCATCAGGCCTAGTAGGTGAATGATCAAGCTGTATTGGATGTTTGCTTGTGAATCTAAAAGTTGATGGTTTTGGATTGAGCACCACAACAGGCTTAACTTCATCTACAAGTGATGTCCCTCCCTTGTCACCTTTCCCAGCTTCATTTCTGCTACAGTAAGAGGCTTCAACCGTGTGAAGTGCTTCACATATCATGATTATTGTGTAGTTGAGCCAAATACTTGAGCTAATCTTGCATCTATCTTTTCTTTCCTCTCTTTGAGCTTTAACTCAGCTGCAGCTAGATTGATGAGATCTATGTTGTCCAACTCCCCTTTGACCGATGGCTTTGGCATAGTAACAGATGGAACTATTACTTTAGTGGCTTGAACATGCACATCCTTCTCCCATTACCACATAAATGGTCTTTACCAACATCCAAAAATGGTGTTTCCATAAAAAATGTTGCCTTATGTTGCATGAAATCGGAAATATTTATATATGGCAACATCATAATTAAATGGTACTATAATTGTTGCCTTAAATTTGCTATGCCAACACCTATACTGGTGTTGCTTTAGATCGGTGAAAAAATTAAAAAAAAATGGGGGAAAGAATCCCGCTCAAGTAAAATAGAAGCCCAGCCCGCTCAAGTAAACAGAAAGCCTATACTTTTTTTAATTAAAATATAAACACACTCCTCTCCGCCCCAACACAATATATTTAGTCTATTCATCTGCTCTTCGTCGCCACTCATGGCCGCCCCTCATCTCTTTTCAAAGCTCAGTCACAAGTTCATGTGCTCGGCTATTTTTCAAAGCTTCTCAGTCCTTTCTTTCTATTCAAAGATCTAAATAAAGGTACACCCAGATTATAATATATTAAAATGTGAGTCACAAACCCTAATTTTTGGGTTCTTCAATATTTATTTACAAGCCCTTTTGGGGGGGGTTTGAATTTGCTCCCGAACCCTAATTAGGGGGGTAGAATTTGTGTAAAAATCCTGATTTTGGGTGGTTTTAATTTGTCAAATTTGGGCTTATCAATTTTAGAAGATTCCATATGTCTAGTATTTTTATTATTAGTGTTCTCAAGCAATAGTAAACTCTGGTAAAGGTGATGCAATTAGTCAGATCTAGTCTTTTTCTCTGTTTCAAGAGATGAAAGTGGTTGTGTATTATATGGATTTAGCTTATGGCTTGTTTATAATTGTTTATAATTTATGGGTTGAACGCTTTATATGTGAACACTATATATGTTCCATGTAAAGAAGAAATCACAGTGGTTATAAAACCTTGAGCAAGCCTTTTTTGTGTTATGAAATGCAAATGAGTAAAAAATTAGTAACTAATTATATCATTGCAGAAGTAATTTTGATTATCATTTACCTCTTGTTTTTGTTTGGTTGGTGTTACAGCCTGGATGAAATGGGAGCTCTGTGGATAATACTTTTGTTGAGAGATCATGAAACATGGCGCATTTTCACAAGCGTGTGGTTGCATTCAGGAGTTTTTCATCTTATTGTCAACCTCATCAGCATATTCATTGTTGGACTGCATTATTAAAATATGGTAGTGAACTTCTGTTGGTTTATGACATCTAATCAAAAGTTTCATTGTCATTTCTATTTTCCAATATAAAAAATTGTATAAATTGTGGATTTTCCGTGCAGGTTCCGAGAGAGTCCTTGATTTTTGTGATTCCTGCATTTGGGGGCGTTCTTTCTTGGGAAGGAGAAGGAGCTCCATTTAAGAAAACGGATCAGGGCATCACTTACCAGGTATCCCTTTAATTGCACTTTGAGAATGGATTTACTGGATTATGCATATTGGACTTTGAGAGTGGATTTACTGGATTATGCATATACAGGATTATGTTGTGACACGATGATATAGCGCTCCAGAACTATGCGGGTCTTTTTTCTCCAAGGTATACAACACATTCTTATATGAATATTCTGTTTTAACCTACCATGCCAGAATGTGCTCTTCTATTTTAAAGTCTTGAGTGATTATATTACATTCATGTTGTGTTTTCATGTTTATGTATAGAAATAGGGACACTAATACGGAAAATCTTCTAAAAGTAACTTTTTTAAAAAAATATCGTGGATATGTTTTCAACAATGGAGGGAGAGATTTTTGTATAAGAAATTTATATGCTTCTTGTATTTCCAGAGCTTTATTATTGTAGTGATTGCTATGTTTATAAATATTGAATTTCTAATCTATAATAATGTCTTGAATTCATGAACCTATTCGACTCAACTCGGCAGTAAGCCTTCTGTTTGATGGAGAGTGCAGAAACTGTTAAACTAAGTTCTCCTCTGAATCTAACTCTATTTTATAATCTATTTTATTTACTAGGTAGATAACCACAATTTCTTCCTAATTTAACATATTTCAGATGATTTAATATTAAAAATATCACACATAAAGGGGTGTATGAATTTTAACAGTGATATCAAGGAACTTGAATGGTCATTATCTGTGCTTAAGTGCTATTTATAACTGTAGTATAATGATTATGTACAAAGATCGCCACCTGATTAGTCTTTGTGTTTTATGAAATGAACCCTGTCCTAGTTAAAGTTAATAGAGTATTAACAAATTACTACCAATATAAATGTAAAGATCTTATCATAAAATTCATATACATAAATATCTATTACAATCTGTAAATTGAGTAACTACATCACTATATAGGATATGTCTTGCAATTTACTGACTAATAAACTGCCACAGGACATGACGTCCTTACATGGGAAGCACGTATGAAGGTCATTCTCGGCATTACAATGACGTAAACCAATCTTTATATTAAAATTTTTAGGATCTTAACTCCCAAAATAGTACATAGCCTTGTACAGTAGGACTATTTGGTTAATTTTAGTCGCGAAAAGTATCATGATCTTATTAAAATCATTTATCTAAATATCGTGTGATTTCTAAATTATAGTCAAATTTACATATATTGGCGTTTGCCAATCATATTGATTACATAAATGTGTACAATAAAAATATCGAAGACCTTAGGAAGCCTTTAGTTATAGATCCGTAGAATTATCTGAGAACTCGGCCTAACATATTTGGTTTTGCAGGCTTGCATATTTATATGAAGATATTGAGCCAAAGATTGTTCACTGGGATATCAAATCTAGCAACATTCTGATCGACCATGAATTCAATTCAAAATTTTCTTATTTTAGATTGGCCAAGCTCTTGGAATCAGGTGAAAGCCACACAACTACTAGAGTGATGGGAACATTTGGGTCAGTGTAATATGCCATCAAATATTATACACTTATCCTTTTGTAATGCTTTATTTGATTTTGGGACTTAGAATTTGCATTCAATCATTACTTTTTGTATAATATACAGTTATGTGTCTTCAGAGTATGCTAACACCGGTATGCTAAATGAAAAGTGTGATAATTATAGACTATGATCGGCCTGCTAGTATTTCAGGAGTAATCAACTTACTTCCTGATCTTGATATATAACATGGTTTTGGCTCCAGGTGGACTGCTGGTAAGCATTCTTCTGCGCAAATATATATGCTCACATAAATTGTAGATAGTTTGATGTCATGATTTCCATTTTTCTGCCTACTATTTTACTTTATAGGTAATAACCACATGCACTCAATGTAGCCTCAGAGGTGAGTCTTAAAACAAAAGAAACCATTGGGTTACATGATATAACAGAATCGGTGAAAATTGTGGATGTTCCACAACCATCAGTGCAGAACTTGGACATAGTAGGGACTGCCAGAATTCTGGATATTTCCGAAGCAATAAATGAGTCAAGGAGTGTTAATGAAGCAACAGATTGATATTAAAGAGCTGAGCAAGCTGCAACCACCAAGTGAGCAGCCACCAAGTGATGCAACTGGAACAAGCAAGCAGCCACCAAGTGATACAACTGGAGTAAGCAATTTCAATCCTTGATCCTGCATATCGTAGTTATAATGATGCCTTTTGCGATATTAGACCATATATGGTACTTTTTAATAATATTCTTGTGGCCGTAGATTGTAAATGAAGTACTTCATTTTATTTAAGTAGAATCAAGTCGGAATGTTGGAATTGATATTGGCATTATGTAGTGCTTGTATGACTGAAAGTATGTATTCAAGTTTTCTAAGTAGTTTTGACTTGGCTAGCATCTGGGGATTTGATTTTTGTGTTATTGTGGTTAGATTTGAACTATATTTTGGGATGTTATAATTTAGGCAAGAACCTGTCAATTTTTTTTGCTAAACATGTTGCCTTAGCCTAAAATAATATTGGCAAAAATAATTCAAAAGATGTTGCTATAGCCAGATAAGTGTTGGCAAAGATAAGAAATGTTAATAAAATTGGTGTTGCTATAGACTGAGACTGTGTTGCCATAAGAATTAAGGCAACATCAAATTTGTGTTGCCTTAAAAATACCAGTGTTGCCATAAACTTAAAGCCAACACCGGTTCAGATGTTGCTATTGACATTATAATGTTGCCATAGAGGTCTACAGCAACACATTTTTGGTGTTGGAATTGTTCTGTAAATTGTGTTGGCAAAACATCAAAGGCCACATGCAAATTTCCAACACCCTCAAAATTGACCAAAGTGTTGCCTTAAGCTTTGTGGCAACATTTTTTAACATTTTTCACATTTTTTTTGATGTTGCTGTAGGCCATTTATGTGGTAGTGTCCCCTATTAGTTATCATCAAGTAGAAGTGGAGAGATTGAAGTTTGTGCAGCCACCAGTTTTTGGAGCAACTGAGTTTGAGTCTCTTGATTTTGTAGTATCTTGGCCACTGAATTTTCAATATTAGACATTCTTGAACCCAATGCCTCAACTTTTCTAGATAGATCACTTTTCTTCGTGAGCTTTTCCCGAATTTCTCTCATTGTGGCTGCTTGAAGCTTCTCATCCAAACTTGTGTACATATCCTTCTTGGATTCATCAGTTAAAGAGTTTGAGACCATCCAAATCTAGATCCTATTAGAGATTTTGAATCCTGTGAAGTTGGAGGGACTCTAGATGGGCTTGAAGAAGTGACCTTGTACCGGCATTGGTAGTGGCTGCTAAAGCTATTTGAGTTTGATTGATTAACGTGAAAAATATGGAGTTGAAGTGGTGAGAGCTGCATTCCTTGCTAAGCATCCATTCAGGAGTATTTGTTGTAGAACTAGGGCATGCATCTCCCCCTAAGTTCATGCCATCATCTATACCAAATTCTTCATCAAACTCATCATCATCAGCTCCAAAATTAGAATCTACATCAGATGTAAGAGGCAGTGTGGTTATTGCATCTTTGGCCCTTTATATTGATTCAGTTGTGTGGAGTAAATTCAATGTTCTTTCTGCCTCATCATTGCCTTGAACAACCAAGGTTTTATAGGCTGTATCATGATGAGTAAATGTCTGAGCATCCAAGGAAATAAAATCTATAACCTCTCTCTATTATTGATGACAAAGTCTTTCCTTTTAAGCATCACTGACATCCATGGACTCACTAGCAATGGCTGCCACCGTTATTCCTCTTGTACCTGCATTTCTCTCTTTTTCTCTATATTCTTGCATAGGGGCTCCCCGGGCTCACCACCCTCACAACCTCACCTTCACCTACTAAGGTGGAACTCCCTTCACTCACTTTTGTCACACTGGAAAAAATAGTGTGTATTATAGAACTATCAACCTCTTCTTTTGCTCAGTTCACTTCCTTCCCTCAATCCTAAAAGTGATTAAACAACTATAAGTCATATGCACTTGTAATAGATTTTGAAATGTCAAAGTATTTGTGCACTGACTGTAAACGTGTGTCAAATAGCCATTGAAGGTGTAGTTGTGACTATCAAGTATTTTAAAATAAACTCCAGCTACCTCAATTATTTGAACTAGAAAAATCTAGACTAACTTAAATTTTAGAACAAGTTCACTATATATTTTAGAGACGTCTAATAGCATAAAATAGATTATATTAAGTATGTTTAGAATAATTTGTAATCCTGTAATTGTAATTAATTATTTAAATGTTCATATACATAAAATTTATTGTAATCCTAAAAAAATAGTTTTTTATAATATTTTAAATAATTTTTTAAAATAGGACCCCTTAAATATTTTCGCATTAACCTTAAAATTTTAGGATCAGCCCTATCCTTAAATAGAATGATTTTGTAAGTCATTTGTTGGATAATACTATAAAGGTGTAACACATGTTATAAGGTGTAACCCATGTATTAGGATATGAAATTTGAACTTTCATCAAACTGAATTATGTAAATATAATTTTAATTAGTAAAATTAAAGGTACTTTGACATTTTATTTAATTTATTCGTCGAACATAGGTGGTCCCCCAACACACTGAGTCCATCATAATAAGTGGCTCAAAAATTTTAAATTATTCTTTATAATTATATATAAATTTAAGTATGTGAAAGAAATTTAAATCAATTTTTTCTTCTTACAAATATAACGTCTCTTCATTTCTCACTATTTTTAATCTGTGTATCGGAAAGTAGTTTGAAAGAATTCGAGGCCTTAATACAAAAGTGAATGAACCTGGCATATAAAAATATAAATGATTTTATATTTTAAAATAATCTCTAGCTACCTCAATTATTTGACTAGAAAAATCTAGACTAACTTAAATTTTCGAACAAGTTCACTATATATTTTAGAGACGTCTAATCGCATAAAATAGATTATATTAAGTATGTTTATAATAATTTGTAATCCTGTAATTGTAATTAATAGTTTAAATGTTCATATAAATAAAATTTATTGTAAACCTAAAAAAATAGTTTTTTATAATATTTTAAATATTTTTTTAAAATAGGACCCCTTAAATATTTTCGCATTGACCTTAAAATTTTAGGACCGACCCTATCCTTAAATATAATGATTTTGTAAGTCATTTATTGGATAATATTATAAAGGTGTAACACATGTTATAAGGGTGTAACACATGTATTAGGATATGAAATTTTGAACTTTCATCAAACTCAATTATGTAAATATAATTTTTAATTAGTAAAATAAAAGTTACTTTGACATTTTAGTTATTTTTTTCGTTAAACATAGGTGGTCCTCACTCAGCACACTCTCGACCCATTATAATAAGTAGTCCAATTTTTTTAAAATTATTCTTTATATTTATAAAGAAATTTAAGTATGTGAAAGATATTTAAATCAATTATGTATTATTACTAATTTAACAGCTCTTCATTCTCACGGTTATTAATCCGTATCGGAAAGAAGTTTGAAAGAATTTGAGGCCTTAATGCAAAAAGTAAATGTTCTCGGCATCTCAAATTATACCTGATTTTGTATTTTAAAATGATCTCGGGTTAGCTTAATTATTTAAACTAGAAAAATTTGGACTAACTTAAATTTTCGAACAAGTTCACTGTAGATTTTAGAGATGTCTAATCACATAAAATAAATTATATTACATATGTTTACGATAATTTCTAATCCTGTAATTTTAATTAGTAGTTTAAATGTTCATATACATAAAATTTATTCTAATCCTAAAAAAGGTTTTCTTTACATATTTTAAATAAATTTTTAAAAAACGACCCCATAAATATTTTCGCACTGGGCCTTAAAATTCTCAAGAACGGCCCTATCGTTGAATAAAATGATTTCGTAAATCATTTATTGGATACTGTTACAAGGGTGTAACTCTAACTGGACCACTTCGCGAGCAGGTAGACTGGTTAGACTGAGTTTGGTTCTATTCGAGCTCATATGCAAGCCGATTTGAGTATGCCAGGACTTGATTAAAACTCGACTCGAACTACGAAAACTCGATCGTCTTGAGCTTTTTTAAAATTTATATATAAATATTTTTTTAAATTTCTTTTTATTATTTTTAAATATAATTTTAATTAAACTTTAATAGTTTTTAATCCTTTTAAGTGTTGAGCTCGTGAGCCAACTCGGCTAAACTCATTTAAACCTAATTGGTTTTGCTTACGAGTATACTAGACTCGGCAAGCTCGTCTATTAAATAAAAAAACCAAACTAAACCAAACAGCTCAAATATATCCCGCATAGAGCAGAATCTGGGAATGGTATGATGTTTGTAGCCTTTCCCTCATTCAAGAATAAAATCCTTTTAAGTGTTGAGCTCGTGAGCCAACTCGTTTAGCTTACGGGTATACTAGACCCGACAAGCTCGTCTATTAAATAAAAAAACCAAACTAAACCAAACATCTCCAATATATCCCACATAATCTGGGAACGGCCTCATTCAAGAATGAAGATGGTGTTACTCGAAAGTAAATATTCTGACTTAATCTGCATCTAATAGAATATATCTCAGAATCAGAAATATAACAGTCAAATGTAAGAGTCAGCCCATCAGTATTTACCAAAGAAAATCTTAATCTAGCCCATCAGGATTTATCAGCCTCAACAAATCCTTACCAAGCATCGGGATTTGTCAGCCTCGTCAAATCTTGATCAGGAGTCAGTATTTATTCCAGTAAATCATAGTTTATAATTTTTGATCAGCAAATACTGATATTCCCTATTACACATATTCAATATTCATATTAAAATATTATAATAAGTCAATAAATATTTTAATTAAACAATTAGTAAAATTCCTCGGCCAAGTTGACTCGTGTACGGAGACCCCGAGACAAGTTGGAAGCTATAAAAAATGATTGCAGTTAAATTGCGTCCTCCTGTATTCATTGAGAATATTCACAACATTTTGATTAAGGTGATCTACATCATTATAACCGGTGGCAGAGCTAATCTGTTCTAGCGAGTTCGGGATTAGAGAAAAAGAGAAGATGTTAAAGGCCTCATAGTGTTATTTTCGTTCCTCAGCTGGTCTGATTGCAGGAGTCCTTTTTATCTCTACTAAAAAAGTTGCTTTCTGTGATGAATTATCCCCTAAACATCAGGTAATTTATATTAAGTCATTACTGACCCTTTAGCATAGATCTCATCCATTCAATAATCTTTCCAAGGTTTTTGAACTAGTGTCCATCTTGCACGCTATTAATAATTTTTTCTTTTAAATCCACTGCCCTCGCTTTATAATTTATGTCACCAAGAAGTTGTTCAGCCTTATTTTTTATTTCATCTTTCCTAATGATGCCAGTTTCATCTTTCTCAAACCCCAGTCCTACTTTCCAGACATCACAAATATAACTCTCGTAGAGGAACTGATAAACAAAGTATGGCCAGCAGAGGAAAGGAACTCCGTTGCTCAGACCTTCTGTAGTAGAATTCCAGCAATGGCTCATGAAACAAGCAACTGACGGATGACTCAGAACTTTTTCTTGAGGAGCCCAACTTACTATTTTTTCCACGACACCCTATTCGCCCTTCAAATTCTTGTCGGTGAGCTTCTTCATTTGTCATACCAGGACGCAGAACCCATAGAAAAGGATTCTTGGTTTGTTCAAGTCCTAAAGCCAGTTCTTGAAATTGTGTTTGATCAAAAATAGTAAGGCTTCCAAAGGCGGCATAAATAACCGAACAAACTGGTTGTTGATCAAGCCATGACAATCAGTCATCATCCTCGGCCCAAAAAATTGCATGCCTGATTTCCAGGCTTGCTGCTTGCGGGAAGTGCACCTACTAGTAATATTTCTGGAAATAATGAAAATGTAGATGGCTCCAATTCGTAAGCTGTATTGCATATTATGAAGTCCGCTAATTTAAAACATTGATTATTTTCAGAGCGAAATTGAAAGAAGCTCTTTTGTACTGCTATATCGCGGATGCAAGCCCATCCAAATGTTTCCGTTTTCCGTTTTGAGAGCAGACATTGTGATGAAGCATCTACTTCTTTAAAATGGTTCCTGCATTAAGATTTATTTAATTTTGACCCGTATTCTACAGTGTAAATCTCAATGACCAAACAACAATAACTCCCTTATGGTAATTACAATATATATCAATATATAAATCTCGGGATGAGTGATAATCGAACTAATGACTTGAGATTAGAGCTGGCTACTTGTGCGGGTTTGAACCGCCCGCTCGGGACCGGCTCGTGGGGAAGCCCGGATTTATTCAGTTCGAACAGGGCCGATTCAAAACCGCACAATTCGTTAATTATTACGAGCCGATTATGAATATTATATTAGAAAACCAGGACCGGAAGCTCGCCAACCCGGCTCGTGAACCCGCCGCCAACCCATGTATAATTTACAAAGAAAAGTTTTTTTCTTGAAAAGGTTCTTTTACGTTTACGATTCACGTGCCAGTTACGAATCATTATTTTTCGGTTCGAACGCGGCCCGAACCGGATTCATTACTCTACCGGGTCAGTTCAATGCAGAAGCGTGCTCATATCTTTGTCGTTAACTTGATACTTCTTGCATTCTTTTAGCACGCTAGTAATGCTTATTGTGTGTAATTTTATTTTTTTAATATTTGACCAGCAGAGCTTTTTATGATAAACTTGAAAACATAGTTAAAAGGTCATGTCAAGTTAACTCAGGGAGAAAGTTATAGTTTTTCTGAAAGAATTTTTTTAGTTAATTAGGTACAATCACCTAAACTAGAATTTTTAGTTTCAATATTGATTTGATATTTGTCATGTTTATACATTTACCACATCATCAAACAACTATATAAACATGCTTTAGTGTGTTCTACATGAAATTTAATGGAAAGCTAAATTTGAAAATAGTTGATTTTAAAATGTATTTAATAATTGAAGTTAAAGTTTTATTTTAGCATTAAAAGACATTTTTAATGCCAAATTATAGCAATTACCATAATCATTTTACATGTTGCGCTAAAAACTCAATTCTAAAAGGGTTCTTTATATCTTTTGGATGCAAATATGCATAAATACATCATTGATTTTAAATTTGAAATCAATGATACATTTATGGATGCATACCACATCATCAAGTAATCACAAATGACATTAATAATGGTGAACTTTATATAAAATTTAGGAAAGAGAGAAAGACAAAAATTAGTAAAATTAGAAATATTTGGATGCAAAATGCAACTAATATTGGAGTTGAAATTTTATTTTAGTAACAAAAAAAAATACTTCTTACACTGAACTCAGTTCTGTTCGAGCTCGTATATGAACTACTTCGAGTATCGTAGTATGGAAACTCAATTCCTCTCGAGCTTGTTTAAAAATTTCATCTATTTTTTTAAAATTCATTTTTATTATATTTGAATCAAATTTTATTTAAATTTTTATAATTTATTTATTCTTTTAAGTGTTGAACTAGCGAGCCAACTCGGATTAACTCGTTTAAATCCGACTCGTTTCATTTAGCTCATGGGTATAGTAAACTCAGCTAGCTTGTCTATTATAAATAAGTCAAATTTGATCACAAATTTAATCTCGTTTATCTTAGACGAAAAGACTTGTCTTTTTCAAAAATACCCAATTAAACTCGTTTATTAAATAACTATCTCAACTTGAATTACATCCGAGTTATATGTAATTCAATTTTTGATGTCCACCAAATTATCTTGATACAAGAAAATATGCAAGTTTGGAGTTGGTTTGTCTAGTTACTCAAATTATGCATTGGTTATAATTAAGAACTATATAATATTTTTTGTTGTATATGAATTTTTTACTAACATTTAATAAAATTTAAGAAAAAAATAAATAAAAGATACACATGTACAAAGTATACCGGTAATAATATGCATTATCTGTATCACAAGATCTAGTTAAAAATTTAAAATAATTATGTATTTATTTTAGTTTCAACTTAAAATAATTATGTATTTATTTTAGTTATTGCAAAAAGTAGTATTCAAACAATTCCGAAAATATGATGTAACTCTTTTAATAAATGCATTTTTACCTAATTCATCTCATAATTGCCCCAACTAAAAATATCCAATGATCCAAATTAAAATTAACTTAAAGTCCTAAACCAGTCATTAATATCTTGTCAAAAAAAACCTTTCATAAATATGAATTTGGCTGATTTAACTTGTAAAATTTAATATTCCAACCCTAGTTCTCACTTAAAAATAGTTGCTTTGGATCTGTACAAATGTATATAGGCTGGCTAACACCATTTTAGTGACACCTAACATTCAGATGTTTATTTTAATGCAAACTTATTTCTTTAAGACACAACACAAAGCATCTATGCAACTAGATTATAAGCTGAATAAATAGAAAATATAGGCACCTGCATGCATGCGGGAAACCTGTAAAATTTTAAGCATATATAAACTGCAGGTAAACATAAACCAAACATGAATGCAAATTTTGGTATCATTATTTAATTAGATAATTGGCAATTTTATAACATAGAGCAAAATGCAAAATCACACATGAATTGAAATAAAAAGCTAGTTTATATTTATACATGAACAATACAATTACAGAACATACTTCATGGGCAGGGGCGGAACCACAAATCTAACATGGGGGACTAAAATAAATAAAAGTAGAAAACATACTGATTTATTTGAGATGTGCACGCGATCAAATAAAAAGAATCAATGATCTCCTCGGCAGAAATGGTCTCCGCAATCTCCTTTTCAATATACACTATCAAATAATCCCTAAGAAATTCATCTTTCATTCGATTGCGAAGACTTTTTTTCACAATTTTCATAGCAGAAAAAGATCGTTCAGATGTTGTAGTAGATGCTGGAAGAGTCAAGACAAGCCTTAATAGTCTATCAACTAATGGATACATGTCAGCTTTCCCTGTAGTTACCAATCCATGACATAAATCACCAAGAGTAGACAGATTCTTCAAATCTGGATGAACCGGAACATCTAACCCATAATGTTGTAGTTCACACTGTAGATGGATTTTTTCATCTCCCAAAAAATCTTCTGGATAAAACTTTTCAAATAACTTGCAAATGTTCTCTATGTTGAAAGACCTGTAACCATCCCTAGGATTTAGTGATGCACTTAAAATGAAAAGCTCCGTCATTTGTTCACTGAATCTATTGTTTAACTCCTGTAATTGTTGATCACGTATTAACAAATTGAAATCAATAATTTCATCAGTGTTCTCAGAATCAATACCTTCATTAACAATCTCTGGATTTTGAGGATTTTGCTCGGAGTTTCTGTTTATCCCACCAAAAATCAGAGGCTCAACTCCAACTCCATCTCCAGTGACTTCAATTGAGGCGGCAGAATGTTCTTCATCTTCACAAGTAGTTGTTTGCTTCTTCTTGGGTTGAAAATAGGATGTAATCTCTTTTCTCTTACTTATATTTACGGATTAGATATAAAGGTAGAGTAGAAAAAGAGAGATGATATTAGAGATTGTAATTTTGTAACTTGTATGTATAGTGTGTGTTGGGGGTTTTGGGACCGGAGCAGAACAACTGAACAAGTATGTTTTGTTTTTAGACTTTAGTTTTAAGCATCTTTTTTTGTTTCAAATTGTACTATCTTTATCTTATATGTTTATTTATTAATTATTAAGATTAATGAACAAATTCCATGATTTCCATCTAATCAATATTATTTTGAATGAAATAATTAACAAAATCAATAAAATTTTGTATAATCAATTCTCAATTTCAATTTTTTTATAAATCTAGGGGGACCAAAAAAATTTTTGATAGTAAATTTTAAAATTTTATATTAAAATTTTGGGATTATTCCGCAGTTGGCGGGGACCGGGGCTCCCTTCGATCCCCCTAGTTCATCCCCTGGGCATGGGGCAGGTCTTTCATAGGACTATGCATTCCAAATTATTTGCATTACAATTAATTAATTGTTTTGACTGAACCTTAGAACGAGTAAAATAAATTCTTATATTTTGAATTATTTGTATTCGTTAAACTTGAGTCTCAACACTACATTTCAACTTAATATTGTCAAAAGAAGTGAATTAACACCTCATTTTCAATCAATATCAACCAAGAATGTAATTTCACAAGTAATATATATAACGCCAACCATTTATAAGCTAGTAGTTTATTATATTGAGGTTTGATTAAGAAAGCTAGAAATAAAGAAAAGGAGCCCTGTCCAATTAAGAAATTAGCTAAAACGGTTTTTTCAAATCTTGAAGTAAAGGGTTCTCAAACACTTAAACATAACACACACATATAACACACAGTAACTGAATAAAATTATTAGAGGCCGCTTCTAATAAGAAAATGAAATGCCATTGATCAACCTGCATTTAACCAACTTCCTCAATTCTTCTTCTAAAACTGTCATTTTGCCTGGGCACCTAGGACGTGCAATTTGAGAAGAACTAGCCCTGATTCTCCTAAAAACAATGCAAATACTTCAGTCTTACAAACATATAAATATAACTAAATTTTTTAATTAAATTTAATATAGCAAACTATATTTAGAATCAGAAGGCTTGATCTTATCTAGGACGTGCAATCTGAGAAGAACTCGATTTTGTTTATTGAATAACCAGCTCGTCTCGTATTAATTACATCCCAATTATAGTAATTCAAATTTTAATATAAAGAAATTTGTCGATACACCTTTTATTTTGATACAAAAAATTATGGAAATTTAAAGTTAGTTTATGTAGTTTTAAATTCTTTTAACCGGTTACAATAACTACACTATTTTTTTTCTGCCAACCAACTTGTCTCAACTCATTTAAACCGACTCGTGAACTTACGACTAAAGTCTCGATTCGGCTCACTACAAAAAAATAAGGCTAAATATAATTGTACAAATACAACCAGAGTTAATTTCAACCACCTTCAGTTGAATTTAAGGGCACGACTGAATAAAACCGCATGCGGTCGTATTTAAATACGATCGTATTACGTGATCGAATTTAGTAATAATTACGACTGAATAAATACAAACGTAGTTATATGCAACCATATACAGTTGGGTTTCGGCGTGCTACTAAATTTAACCTCCCTCGGTCGAATTTAGCCTTTCCAAAAAATGGAGGAAATTTTCCCGCCAATAAAATTTTTTGACACTGCTAAATTCAACCGATTTCGGTCGAATTCGATATTTGAAAATGGAGGGAAATTTCCCGCACTTTTAAAAATTTAGTTGCAAAAGTGGAGGGAAATTTCCCTCCTTTCTGAAAATTATAATTTCAGAAAAATTCAATTGTGTTTATCTAACATGACAGTATTCGATTGTATTTAGTACTATTAGAATATTTTTTTTAAAGAAAATTATTTGAAGGTTAGTAAATATTTTGAAAAAAATTATGTATAAAAGTTAGAATAAAATTTACACGGAAGTTAAATTTTTAGTTTTTGCAAAAAAGATCATTATGGTAAGCGCATTTTCAAATTTCTTTTATTCGTTGCATAACAAAAATTGAAAATTTATAAAAGTAGATTGACCAATACTTCTTACTAGTGTTTAGTCCCATATTAATGTTTCAATTTTTTTAAAAATATTTATGAATGATCTAACTATAAGGATGATGTCAAGATATATGTATTTTAGCTATATAATAATTTTTTTATAAAAATATGAAAGTATTTGGTTTGCTATTTTAATAGTTAAATAATAGTTTTACCGGTACTTCTTACTAGTATTTTGTCCCATACAAATATTTTGATTTTTTTTGAATGATCCAATCTTAGGATGTCAAGATGTATATATTTTAGTGATATGATAAGATTTTAAGAAAATAAATAAATTTATCTATTTTGCTATTTTAATAGTCAACTATTAGTTTGACTCATTTAAAGACAAGCGTTTGTCTTTAAACTAGTCAAGTTCAGTCACAAATTTAAGCTCCTTTAACTAAAACGAGCGACTCTTATCATTTAAAAATGCTTGAACTCAAATATGTTTATTGAATAACAGCCTCGTTTTATTTATACCCCAATTATTGAATTTTTTTCCGATGTTATGCAATTTATCAATACACCTTTTATCTTTATACGAAAAAGTATGTAAATTTGAAATTAGTTTGAATAATTTGAAATTCTTTTAACCCTTTTATTTTGATATGAAAAGGTATGCAAATTTAGAGTTAGTTTGTCTAGTCATAATAACTACTCTAAATTTTTTAATAACAGCAAATATAGTAACAATTTTCAAAAAAAAATAATATTCCAATTTTGGCTGCCTCTGTATACATAGATATTTGTAAGTTGTTGCCGGCTCGCAGCCACAGTTATTTGTAAGTTGTTGCCGGCTCGCAGCCACAGTTATTTTAATGGAATCCTATTTCTTTACAACAGAGCACAAAGCAATAGACATAAATAGAATGGTACTTATGTGCATGGTGGAATTCCATAAAACTTCAAGCATGTATATTTATAAACAGCATGGGTTCGTAAACCAAACATGAAAGCAAGTTTTGGTGTCGGTGATTAGTTAAGCAAAAAAAACAACACTCATAATATAACATATATAGAGCAAACTGCAAAACCAGACATGAACCAAAATGCAAAACCAGTTTCTTTGTGCTAGCTTGTACAGAACTATGCCACAAGCATATAAATATATACACTTACAAAACTACACAACGAGGTACAGGGAGAGCTCAAGGCATGCCTTCATGTGATTATGCATTAATCGTTTCAAGTGAACCTTAGAACCAGTACTATACATTGAATTATAAAATTTTGAAATATTTGTGTCTGTCAACTCTGAGAGTCAACACTACATTTCAACTTAATACTATACAAAGAAATGAATCAGTACTTCATTTTAAATTAATATCAGTACTGAAATTTTTTTATTACAGGTAGCTTCTAATAAGAAGTGATATGCCATTGATCAACCTGTATTCAACCAGCTTGCCTGGAGGACGTCAGTTTGCATCCTTCTTCACCTTCTTCCTTTCCTCCTTCAGCTCCCCAATCGCTTCCTCCAATTTTCGCACTCTTTCTTCAAGAATTTCCATTTTGCCTGAGCACCTAGGACGTGCTCTCTGAGAAGAACTAGCCTGCTGCTGATTCTCCTAAAAATAATGCATCTACTTTAGTCTTATAAACATATGAATACAACTAAAGTTTTTAGTTAAATATTATTTAGCAAACTATATTTAGAATCAGAAGGCTTGATCTTACCTCATCACTAGGCCTATTTTCGGGTACTGGAACCCTATTTTGGTTCTTCTTCAGAATGAGGAGTGTGGGATCATTTGGATCTGCAATGAAATTGTCTCTAAATCCTTCCTTTACAGCTGGAGGCACTCTTTGACATATCTTGATAATTCCTTTAACATTGGCTAAATGATATTTGAGTCTTGTAATGCAGGACACTGGGTGTGAGCAATAGTTGCACACTGCATAGGTTCTGGTACCCATCTCTTGCTTTGTGCCATGATCCCAAGCATAGTCCACTTCTCTGTTGTTCACTGTGCCATAGATATTATAATTTTAGCATATATTCTACTAGCTTATCAAAATTCTTAAGATTTTGTATCCATTAAAGAATAAAAGAAATATTTAAATTAAATATACATGCTTGTTCTATTTTTTCTTTAAAGTAACTTTTGAAAAATAAATTTTTAATGACACATATTGTCCACAAATATTTTTAAAAAATCAAAGAAACAAATAAAAGTAAAATAGTGCATCCACCTGTAACTAAAACTGATTTAACTTGCTTGTTAATAGTGATGGTGGAAATTGATGGATCTGACTAAAAAATCAATTGATTAGTACTGTTGAGATGTAAAATTAATTGAGATATGAGTTTTGGAACAATTGATGAAGAAATGTAAATAAAATTAGGACAAAGAAATGTTTAGGGCAGCCAATACCTTACCCTTCAAAGTCTCTGGTATGAGATGGTACCCGGACTATGAATTTAGGACAGTGACCTTCAAAGTCTCTGGTATGAGATGGTACCCAAACTATGAATTTAGGACAGTGAAATGTTTGATGCGGCCAGTAAGCAACTTGTATGTTACCCTCTAGAACGTTTTTATATTTATATGAGTCACCTTGACTAATTAGATTAGGGATTGAATATTATAATATAACTATAATATGACTATTTTAGCCTCCCAATTTTATTTTAAATAACATGAAAATATTATTTTTATTTATTCTATTTTTCTATTGTTTAAATATAAGTGATAATTTTTTATTATATAAATTAGTTCATTTATTTAATAATCAACTGTTATTTATATTTCCTTAAACTAGGAAAAATTGTATATAGAAAATATCAACAAGTAATAAAAAAGTAAGAATTAATCAAAAAGTTTAACATTGTACAAACAATTATTTATGAATTAATGAAAAAAAAGCGGGCGTAGAAAAGAATTTTTAATAACTTTTAATTACTTTTAAATTTATGGTTAAATTTCGTTGTTGAACAAAAACCATTATCTTATATTTTATTAAAATCTCTTAAATTTCACTGAATTACTAAGATAAAGGTACATATAACCAAATTCATGATATAAGAAAAAAATTATTCTTTTAAAATTACTAAAAAACAAGGAACCCATTTAAATATATCGTTTATTATCGTAGATATACAGTACGATATTTTAGAAATAAATATTATTTAACATATTTGATAGTTGAATAATAAAATAAAATAAATAAATGGTTAATGTAAAATAGTATACAAAGACATATTAGAGGCATATATAAGTTGAATACTATTATTTTTTATTTTTTTATTTCAATTTTTGAATTTATATTATAATTTATATTATATGAAAATTTTGAGTTTATTAGTTTCATTATTAAACTTAATAATAATTTCAATTATATAATCATACAATAAAAGAGTATCAAGTTATGAAAATCAAAATTTCATTCAATAATATGTAAACAGATCACATTTTTTGCAATGAGAATAAATAAATAAATATATATATATATACATATTTATCGATAATTTGTAGAGAGTAAAATTAAATTGTTACTGTAAAGTTTGCAACAGATTTTACATGATATAATTTGTTGTGCAAGACATTCCTGTACCTCAACAAGACTAAGTCAAATTGACAACCCTAAGTAAGTTCTATTGTTATCTTAGTTTGTATTTGTACTTGTAACATTTTAAAGTCTGTAAAAATGCAAAGGAGCATAGTGGAGTCTTTTTTCTTAAACAGTATCAAGCCTAAAGATTATATCTGGGAGAAGATCAAGAATATCATGCCTCAGAAGAATTTTGAAGAAGTTTAGAGTTGAATAAATCTGTTTGGATAAAAATACTCTAAGTCAAGATCTCTACAAGTCACAGATTTAGTGTTATACATAAGTCACTCGAGAACTCCAAATGACTTATCGAGAAGTCAGGAAAGCTACTACAGAACTCAGAGAGATATCAACAAGTCAATTGAAGACATGAAGTTTGGAGATATCGACAAGTGATTTCCTCACTAGAGAGCTCAGAGTTATCGACAAACCAACATTCATTAAAGAACTCTGAGTTATCGATAAGGCAAAGTCCACTAGAGAACTCAGAGATATCGATAAGTCAAAATTCACTAGAGAACTCTAAGTTATCGACAAGTCAAAATGAAGACATGAAGCTGAGAGACCTCGACAAGCCAAAGTCTCTTATAGAGAACTCAAAGACCTCTACAAGTCAAATTCACTATGGAGTATTAGAGATCTCGATAAGTCAATATACTTATCGAGATGTCAAGATCTCTATATGTCTAACTGAAGATCTCGAGGTAAATTCTCAAAGTACAAATTATAGACCAATTCAATATCCAAGATCTATAATCAACAAACAATCCAACCAGCCGGATTGACAAGTCTACAAAAAGCAGGTTAAAGGATGTGCAAGATCAGTGGTGAAGATTAACTGACAAAGGAAGATCAAAGTAAACAAAGGATGCTAAAGATATGTTAAGCCAGAAATAGAAGATTCACTTGTCCTAAATTAGAAATGACAAGTGACAGTTTACTAAAGGTTAATGGCATGTCTTATTGTACAATGTGTAAACCAGCAGTTAACTGAATTATAAAGTTAATACCGGTCCTTTGTTAGCAGTAACAATTTAGATAGAAAAATCTTGTAACACTCTCAAGGAAATATTTTCAACCCTTATTTTCTTGGAAATAGATTCAACATCCATGACTCTTATAAAAGTATTATTCTGAATATAATTCTCCATTGTGCAACCATAAATTTATCGCAACATACGTAATTCTGCAGTCTCCAACTTACGTCCTTCGGATTTCTTCAATGGCCAACACTCGAAACCATACATCAATGTCGGTCTAACTGTCAATCTATAAAATTTATCTTTCAACTTCACAAGTATGCTCTTATCACATAAAAATGCAATAACAGCCTTCCATTTAATCCAACTTGCCTTAATACGATGTGTAACATCAGCAAGAATATCACCGTTGCTCTTGATGATAAAGCCCATATACTTAAAACTATCAGTTTGTGGAACACGGTCATCTAGAATGCAAATGGCAACATCCATCTCTTGATTCTTTTCACTGAAATTATCCCAAATATACTTTGTCTTAGGAACAACTCAAACGTAATCCGTGAGCCTCTAATGATGCACTCCACCATTCTAAACTTGTATTCACCTCAACTTTAAATTCCATAACTAATACAATATCTTCCGCAAGCAATATACACCAAGGAACATGAGCTTGGATGGTACTAGTAATCACATCTAAAATAATAATGAAAAGCAAGGGGTTTAATACCGACCACTGATGAAGGCCCACCTCAACTGAAAAATATTGAGTATCTCTTAACGATGTCTGAACAAACGTCATTATCGCTGAATACATATCCTGAATAACATCTCCATACCCAGGTGGAACCCCTTGAGCCTCTAAATATCTCCAAATTATTGCACGTGAGACACTATCATAAGCCTTTTCAAGATCTATAAACACCATATAAATATTTTTATGACGCTTCTGATATTTCTTCATGAGGCAACGAACAAGATATATCGCATCGTTGACCTGCCAGGCATAAAACCATATTGATTGGTAGAAATATAAACGATTCCCCTAAACCTGCACTAAATAACTCGTTCTTAGAATTTCATTGTATAAGTAAGTAACTTAATACCACAATAGTTACTACAATATTGAGCATCACCTTTATTCTTACAGACTCAACCGCCAATCACTAGCCACCTCGGTTGTCCGAAATATAACATTAAAGAGATTCATCAACTAATTCATACCATTTTCTTCCAGACATTGTCAAAATTCAGTTGAAATCTCATCTAAATCTATTGTATTACCCTTAACCATCTATTATTTCCTAACAATATAACAACATAATTACAGAAATGGGGTTGAATGGAACTCTTGTTACTTTCTACTTTTTTGAAAATAATATACAACCGTGTTTGTGAATATGCAAGAATGCAAATAAGACTTTAAAAGTATTCAACTAACACAAAGTAAATAAACACAAGTTTAAATTTTTTTGATGGATTTGTCATTCGACCAGAGATGAATATATTGAAGAAATCTCTGTGATGCAAAATGGACACAGATGCTTACAAATGTTTCTTACAACTTAAAACTTAAGAGTACTAAAGATACAGATTGCTTGTTCTTATTGTTGTTCTAGTTAAGTTCTAAGATACTTCATATACTTGGTTTATTTATTCACCAAGTTTACATGTTAATAAGACAAAAATAATATTTCCATCAGTTAGTTCCAAGCATATCTTCTTCATTTTTTTGTCGAATGCAATCCAACTTAGATACAACATCTTTGAACGAGCTTGTTTTGCATGGAAATGGAAATGCTTCATTTTCTTCTAACACCTGCAATGAGGCTGCCACATTCCCTCTGTGCACTATCAACTCATGTGACTCTGTCAGCTTCTGTCAAGTCACTATCAACTGCTCTCTTTGTTGATTATCTATTGAAGCTTCATAGGTGTTATCTGTTGACACTATGTTAGTATCATCCGTTGAAGTTTTCTTGATAACATCCGTTGACAATTTTATCTGATATCCGTTGAAGGCTTCTTGACTAGCTTATTCGTTGAGGGCATATGAGTTATCCGTTGAAACTTTTAGAGTCATCCGTTGAAGCTTGAAGATTGGGAGTTGAAGATGTTTCCTTAGCAGTTGATATTCTTTCACTTATACAAAATTACAAAGTATTTTATATTTACAATTAGCCCACCTATTTTGTATATCTTTCTAGTTATCAACACGACTTAAAAAAACTAACACTCCCAAATCCCTTACCTATTATAGTGTACAGAATGTGCTATATACTTATTTAAATAAGCTACTCCTTTAACAGATAGATAATTGTGGTTATCCGTTGAAGGCTACAAAAGACACTTAATAAATCTACTTAAGGTGTTTTGGTATCATCAAGACTACAACATATTTCTTACAATCTCCCCAAATTTATGTCCAATGGAACTATAGGCATAAATTTAGGTTGACTTGATGATAACAAAACATCCTATTAAGATAATACAAAAAAAGTAGAAAAATTTCAAAGTGTTGCATTAAAAATGAAATGTACAAAAAAGGTTAAAGAAGGTTTACATGTCATTATCAAGGTGCTTCTCTAGACTGAGCAAATCATTTTCTTTTCCTTGATTCCTTTGTTTTCTTCCCCAATTTCTCATTATTTTTCTCAATTTACAGTTAGAGTTGTCTGTAGAATTCAGCTTCATTTTATTCATTGATATCCAGCACCTCTTGCATCTCTTTGAGAGTTTCATTATTAGAAACTTTAAGCTAGTTTTCAAGTCTGAAAAATCTTCTCACATACTTCTCATCTCTAAACTGCATAATTCAGTAGGGTTTCATGTGCCCCAATATTTAGAATAGTTAGTACCCTTGGTAATACACTAGGATCTCTCCATCTTTATCTGATTGAACTTATTTTCTTGAGTATTTCTGATTTAACAACCTTTGAGAATCCAAAATCTTTTTTTATTGCATAAAATACCTTGACTAAGACATTGTAGCTTGCATTGAGAATCCTGTAGAAAGGCCATATTATCTCATGACCACCCTTATATCTGAACACCAATCTCTCTGGAAGTCTGTAAGTAGCATCAATTCCTCTCACTTCTTTCAGTTCATCCAGATAGAGTTCAATGTCAGAAAATTCTTTGATGTCACAGATGTAGAGTTGATCATCCTTGTTGACAGTAGGCTTTGGTTTTAAGATGGATTTGGTTGGAGGTAGGGTTGGCTTGATCTTCCTTCTTGAGGTTCTCTTCTTTATTGACAGTGGCATGTTTAGATCTGGAATTGGTAAACTCTCCCAATATGTAGGTTCATCCTTTGACACTATAAGTTCACCATGAAAGTTTACCTCAGGATTGACCTTGATTTCAGATGTTTCCATAGTGGGCACAGTTGGTTGACTTGTAGAAATTGATTGAGATGGTTCACTTTCCTTTTCTTCTAAAATTCTAATTACCCATCTCCCTAGTCTTATCTTTATTCTTTTACATGTTTTTTACTCAAGGTTTTTTTTCTTTTTTTTCTTCAACATCCAATTTCTTCTCAGTTGTAGTAGCAAGCTTTTAAATTTTCTTTTAAGCTTCCTTAGCAACCTGCTTTTTCTTTAGCTGTGACCTTAACCTCAAAGCTTCTCACTCCCTTACTTCTTCAAACCTTGGATGTCCACTCATTACATAAATCATCTCTCTATATTTGTAAATTCTTGCGATTCTGTCTCTCAAAGTTACATCCTTGGTTGTCTTGTAGCTAGCAATTATTTTGACCATGCGTTTCTACTCATCAGGCCTTGTAGGTGAATGATCAAGCTGCATTGGATGTTTGTTTGTGAATCTAAAAGTTGATGGTTTTGGATTGAGCACCACAACAGGCTTAACTTCATCTACAAGTGATGTCCCTCCCTTGTCACCTTTCCCAGCTTCATTTCTGCTACAGTAAGAGGCTTCAACCGTGTGAAGTGCTTCACAGATCATGATTATTGTGCAGTTGAGCCAAATACTTGAGCTAATCTTGCATCTATCTTTTCTTTCCTCTCTTTGAGCTTTAACTCAGCTGCAGCTAGATTGATGGGATCTATGTTGTCCAACTCCCCTTTGACCGATGGCTTTGGCATAGTAACAGATGGAACTATTACTTTAGTGGCTTGAACATGCACATCCTTCTCCCATTACCACATAAATGGTCTTTACCAACATCCAAAAATGGTGTTTCCATAAAAAATGTTGCCTTATGTGGCATGAAATCGGAAATATTTATATATGGCAACATCATAATTAAATGGTACTATAATTGTTGCCTTAAATTTGCTATGCCAACACCTATACTGGTGTTGCTTTAGATCGGTGAAAAAATTAAAAAAAAATGGGGGAAAAAATCCCGCTCAAGTAAAATAGAAGCCCAGCCCGCTCAAGTAAACAGAAAGCCTATACTTTTTTTAATTAAAATATAAACACACTCCTCTCCGCCCCAACACAATATATTTAGTCTATTCATCTGCTCTTCGCCACCACTCATGGCCGCCCCTCATCTCTTTTCAAAGCTCAGTCACAAGTTCATCTGCTCGGCTATTTTTCAAAGCTTCTCAGTCCTTTCTTTCTATTCAAAGATCTAAATAAAGGTACACCCAGATTATAATATATTAAAATGTGAGTCACAAACCCTAATTTTTGGGTTCTTCAATATTTATTTACAAGCCCTTTTGGGGGGGTTTGAATTTGCTCCCGAACCCTAATTAGGGGGGGTAGAATTTGTGTAAAAATCCTGATTTTGGGTGGTTTTAATTTGTCAAATTTGGGCTTATCAATTTTAGAAGATTCCATATGTCTAGTATTTTTATTATTAGTGTTCTCAAGCAATAGTAAACTCTGGTAAAGGTGATGCAATTAGTCAGATCTAGTCTTTTTCTCTGTTTCAAGGGTGAGCAACAAGCCCACCAAAATAATATGTATAATGATTTATAATATATGAGCATTCTCATAGTACTCATGAATGTCTTGGTCAAGAGGAAATGAACCAAGCTGATATCTTAACGCGACCAAGTCGCAAAATATTCAGTATATATACATATATACTTTTCACAATTTTTGAAATCCTCTGACATGTATAATATACACAGAGTTCCAGTTTATAACTGTATAAAAATATCGTTGGAAGGTGATCTCATATATCTAACCTTGTCTCAACGTTTTTTCTGAAAATCTTTGTCATGCATAAGATAATCATTTACTAGATATAAGTTTAAAAGATGAAGTTACAAGATACTCCAATATACTTATATCTTTTCCGAATACTACTTGAACTACCATCGTTCAAGTTATAATTAGTTCATCCCATAGACTAAGCTACAAGACAAAACTTGTATAGAATCAATCTTTAAAATATCATCAGAATAAAATGAAGTTACGAGATACTTCATTTGATGCAAACATCATTTTGAAAGCTAGACCCTGCCAACACTCAACAATCGCCCAACCGTAGCCTTCCTATCGAAGTGCTCTGGGTAGTGTTGCAGAAATATCCAATTGGATGATGAACTCATTACGGGAGTTTTATCACGCCAGGAAGACCACTTACGATGATCAGTCGCAGTATTACAACCCCACCATTTTCTACATGTAGAGGAGAACCTGTCGGATTTACTTGTCAACCGAACACTGGACTCCTAAGGAATGGACCGTCTTAGCGGAACTTCCGGGCCATTTGGGCCAATATAATAAGGCTGGGCCGGCGCCACTCGACCACTTACGCCACTCCTAGTTCAGATGAAATCCATGACTCTGAAACATAAAGCTCGTTCCCCTTTTCCCCAATTAGAAACTTGTTGATACGACTCCACCAAGAAGACGTATCTAGTTGGAAAGGAGAACTCACCGATATTTCCCAGGCGATGCCTGTTAATGGATTAACTTGTTCCAAGAATTTTACTTCCCGAGTGTTGGGTAAGTAATCAAAAATTCTTTTATCAAAATAGCAACCTTGTTGCGAATATACAATACACCACACAGCCGGATCCCTCAGGTTTTGAGCGAGTATTTAAATCCCCTTCGAAAGGAGGATCTTAAATATAAAAAATGAGTTTTGGGATCCGCTCTAACTTTTAAAAATCATTTTGAAGACTCGAAAACACTTTAAAGAGTGTTTGGAGTAATGCTGATTTAATGAAATAAATCAGTCCCAATATATTAGAAAATATCTGAATATTATTATTTAAATAATATTTTCATAAAGAATAATCTTTATAAAAATAATTGAAGTAGAAGTTTTAAAACTTATACTTGCAATGAATAATAAATAACCAAAGATATACTTATACGAAAGTACGATCTTTATTTGAATAATCAAAAGTGAGTTTGATTGTCGACACATTATTCCTTAATAAAATAAAGAATAATAATTAGTAATTAATTGGAGTCATAAGTCCTCGAATGAATATTCAAAATAATATTCATTAATAAAATAAAGTTATCGTATAAACCTTATTTGATATATAGTTTTAAAAACTATTCATATATATATATATATATATAAATATATATATATATATTATACTCGGGAGCATCGACTCCCGATTTTAGAAAAATGTTCACCTTTGGGTCCCCTATACTAAGGGTATATGCAAATACCGCTTATCTCTAGCATAGGTATTATCAACTGTATCAACAGATATATGTATCAAGATTATGAAATAGGCATGCATATATACCATATCACGTGCTACAATATATCGCAAGAATTTGCTAATTTAACCATCATGCATCTATCACAAGATAATGCATATACATATGTATACATCACAATAACAGTATAACGGGTAGAAAACTTGCCTGAGCGACTGGGGGTTACAAATGGCTTGGGATGAGTCTGGTAATCTATAAACAACATATAAGTTGGAATTAAACCCAAGTCACTTATCAATCTATACTTTAACCAATTTAGACTCTAACGCTCGCTTTGCGCTTACTGATTCTCTTAAGTCGCTCGAGTACCCTCGGCTCCACCATTTTTAATAAATTAACCATTATGAGTTTTAAGGCGATTCTTTTGCGAGTGCCTTACCAACTTCCTAACACACTTTACATAAATGTTTCATACTCCAATTAGTCCTTTTAGGTCTTTAACCTTTGTTTCAAAGTAAGGCGAGGGGTAATGATTCGTTCGCGAAACGCCGTTACTTAAAACAGTCGTTTCTCCTAAACCGTTCATCGGATTCAAACGAACTACATATCAAAATGAAGCTCGTAACATGAAATATCTAATCATGGCAATGGTCAAAACCTAGCCGTGAGTTCACGGGTCCTAATGTTAAGAACAAAAACAGCCTAAAGTAAATTGGACATTACGACGACTATATTTACGCGATTACCCAAATTTAAACCACTCCAAATCATCTCACAATCAACATCCCAACCAAAACTCCATTCATGCTACATCATAACAGCCCCAACAACTTCACATTATCAATTTATACTATTCTTAAACATGAATTTAAACTACACTTAAGTTCATTAATCAACAATCCAAGAACTACAACTCCAAAAACTTTACAAAACCAACTAATCTCTACATTCCCAACAAGCAAGCCTCTCATGGAAATGGAAATGCTTCATTTTCTTCTAACACCTGCAATGAGGCTGCCACATTCCCTCTGTGCACTATCAACTCATGTGACTCTGTCAGCTTCTGTCAAGTCACTATCAACTGCTCTCTTTGTTGATTATCTATTGAAGCTTCATAGGTGTTATCTGTTGACACTATGTTAGTATCATCCGTTGAAGTTTTCTTGATAACATCCGTTGACAATTTTATCTGATATCCGTTGAAGGCTTCTTGACTAGCTTATTCGTTGAGGGCATATGAGTTATCCGTTGAAACTTTTAGAGTCATCCGTTGAAGCTTGAAGATTGGGAGTTGAAGATGTTTCCTTAGCAGTTGATATTCTTTCACTTATACAAAATTACAAAGTATTTTATATTTACAATTAGCCCACCTATTTTGTATATCTTTCTAGTTATCAACACGACTTAAAAAAACTAACACTCCCAAATCCCTTAGCTATTATAGTGTACAGAATGTGCTATATACTTATTTAAATAAGCTACTCCTTTAACAGATAGATAATTGTGGTTATCCGTTGAAGGTTACAAAAGACACTTAATAAATCTACTTAAGGTGTTTTGGTATCATCAAGACTACAACATATTTCTTACAATCTCCCCAAATTTATGTCCAATGGAACTATAGGCATAAATTTAGGTTGACTTGATGATAACAAAACATCCTATTAAGATAATACAAAAAAAGTAGAAAAATTTCAAAGTGCTGCATTAAAAATGAAATGTACAAAAAAGGTTAAAGAAGGTTTACATGTCATTATCAAGGTGCTTCTCTAGACTGAGCAAATCATTTTCTTTTCCTTGATTCCTTTGTTTTCTTCCCCAATTTCTCATTATTTTTCTCAATTTGCAGTTGGAGTTGTCTGTAGAATTCAGCTTCATTTTATTCATTGATATCCAGCACCTCTTGCATCTCTTTGAGAGTTTCATTATTAGAAACTTTAAGCTAGTTTTCAAGTCTGAAAAATCTTCTCACATACTTCTCATGTCTAAACTGCATAATTCAGTAGGGTTTCATGTGCCCCAATATTTAGAATAGTTAGTACCCTTGGTAATGCACTAGGATCTCTCCATCTTTATCTGATTGAACTTATTTTCTTGAGTATTTCTGATTTAACAACCTTTGAGAATCCAAAATCTTTTTTTATTGCATAAAATACCTTGACTAAGACATTGTAGCTTGTATTAAGAATCCTGTAGAAAGGCCATATTATCTCATGACCACCCTTATATCTGAACACCAATCTCTCTGGAAGTCTGTAAGTAGCATCAATTCCTCTCACTTCTTTCAGTTCATCCAGATAGAGTTCAATGTCAGAAAATTCTTTGATATCACAGATGTAGAGTTGATCATCCTTGTTGACAGTAGGCTTTGGTTTTGAGATGGATTTGGTTGGAGTTAGGGTTGGCTTGATCTTCCTTCTTGAGGTTCTCTTCTTTATTGACAGTGGCATGTTTAGATCTGGAATTGGTAAACTCTCCCAATATGTAGGTTCATCCTTTGACACTATAAGTTCACCATGAAAGTTTACCTCAGGATTGACCTTGATTTCAGATGTTTCCATAGTGGGCACAGTTGGTTGACTTGTAGAAATTGATTGAGATGGTTCACTTTCCTTTTCTTCTAAAATTCTAATTACCCATCTCCCTAGTCTTATCTTTATTCTTTTACATGTTTTTTACTCAGGCTTTTTTTTCTTTTTTTTCTTCAACATCCAATTTCTTCTCAGTTGTAGTAGCAAGCTTTTAAATTTTCTTTTAAGCTTCCTTAGCAACCTGCTTTTTCTTTAGCTGTGACCTTAACCTCAAAGCTTCTCACTCCCTTACTTCTTCAAACCTTGGATGTCCACTCATTACATAAATCATCTCTCTATATTTGTAAATTCTTGCGATTCTGTCTCTCAAAGTTACATCCTTGGTTGTCTTGTAGCTAGCAATTATTTTGACCATGCGTTTCTACTCATCAGGCCTTGTAGGTGAATGATCAAGCTGTATTGGATGTTTGTTTGTGAATCTAAAAGTTGATGGTTTTGGATTGAGCACCACAACAGGCTTAACTTCATCTACAAGTGATGTCCCTCCCTTGTCACCTTTCCCAGCTTCATTTCTGCTACAGTAAGAGGCTTCAACCGTGTGAAGTGCTTCACAGATCATGATTATTGTGCAGTTGAGCTAAATACTTGAGCTAATCTTGCATCTATCTTTTCTTTCCTCTCTTTGAGCTTTAACTCAGCTGCAGCTAGATTGATGAGATCTATGTTGTCCAACTCCCCTTTGACCGATGGTTTTGGCATAGTAACAGATGGAACTATTACTTTAGTGGCTTGAACATGCACATCCTTCTCCCATTACCACATAAATGGTCTTTACCAACATCCAAAAATGGTGTTTCCATAAAAAATGTTGCCTTATGTGGCATGAAATCAGAAATATTTATATATGGCAACATCATAATGAAATGGTACTATAATTGTTGCCTTAAATTTGCTATGCCAACACCTATACTGGTGTTGCTTTAGATCGGTGAAAAAATTAAAAAAAAATGGGGGAAAAAATCACGCTCAAGTAAAATAGAAGCCCAGCCCGCTCAAGTAAACAGAAAGCCTATACTTTTTTTAATTAAAATATAAACACACTCCTCTCCGCCCCAACACAATATATTTAGTCTATTCATCTGCTCTTCGCCGCCACTCATGGCCGCCCCTCATTTCTTTTCAAAGCTCAGTCACAAGTTCATCTGCTCGGCTATTTTTCAAAGCTTCTCAGTCCTTTCTTTCTATTCAAAGATCTAAATAAAGGTACACCCAGATTATAATATATTAAAATGTGAGTCACAAACCCTAATTTTTGGGTTCTTCAATATTTATTTACAAGCCCTTTTGGGGGGGTTTGAATTTGCTCCCGAACCCTAATTAGGGGGGGTAGAATTTGTGTAAAAATCCTGATTTTGGGTGGTTTTAATTTGTCAAATTTGGGCTTATCAATTTTAGAAGATTCCATATGTCTAGTATTTTTATTATTAGTGTTCTCAAGCAATAGTAAACTCTGGTAAAGGTGATGCAATTAGTCAGATCTAGTCTTTTTCTCTGTTTCAAGGGTGAGCAACAAGCCCACCAAAATAATATGTATAATGATTTATAATATATGAGCATTCTCATAGTACTCATGAAAGTCTTGGTCAAGAGGAAATGAACCAAGCTGATATCTTAACGCGACCAAGTCGCAAAATATTCAGTATATATACATATATACTTTTCACAATTTTTGAAATCCTCTGACATGTATAATATACACAGAGTTCCAGTTTATAACTGTATAAAAATATCGTTGGAAGGTGATCTCATATATCTAACCTTGTCTCAACGTTTTTTCTGAAAATCTTTGTCATGCATAAGATAATCATTTACTAGATATAAGTTTAAAAGATGAAGTTACAAGATACTCCAATATACTTATATCTTTTCCGAATACTACTTGAACTACCATCGTTCAAGTTATAATTAGTTCATCCCATAGACTAAGCTACAAGACAAAACTTGTATAGAATCAATCTTTAAAATATCATCAAAATAAAATGAAGTTACGAGATACTTCATTTGATGCAAACATCATTTTGAAAGCTAGACCCTGCCAACACTCAACAATCGCCCAACCGTAGCCTTCCTATCGAAGTGCTCTGGGTAGTGTTGCAGAAATATCCAATTGGATGATGAACTCATTACGGGAGTTTTATCACGCCAGGAAGACCACTTACGATGATCAGTCGCAGTATTACAACCCCACCATTTTCTACATGTAGAGGAGAACCTGTCGGATTTACTTGTCAACCGAACACTGGACTCCTAAGGAATGGACCGTCTTAGCGGAACTTCCGGGCCATTTGGGCCAATATAATAAGGCTGGGCCGGCGCCACTCGACCACTTACGCCACTCCTAGTTCAGATGAAATCCATGACTCTGAAACATAAAGCTCGTTCCCCTTTTCCCCAATTAGAAACTTGTTGATACGACTCCACCAAGAAGACGTATCTAGTTGGAAAGGAGAACTCACCGATATTTCCCAGGCGATGCCTGTTAATGGATTAACTTGTTCCAAGAATTTTACTTCCCGAGTGTTGGGTAAGTAATCAAAAATTCTTTTATCAAAATAGCAACCTTGTTGCGAATATACAATACACCACACACCCGGATCCCTCAGGTTTTGAGCGAGTATTTAAATCCCCTTCGAAAGGAGGATCTTAAATATAAAAAATGAGTTTTGGGATCCGCTCTAACTTTTAAAAATCATTTTGAAGACTCGAAAACACTTTAAAGAGTGTTTGGAGTAATGCTGATTTAATGAAATAAATCAGTCCCAATATATTAGAAAATATCTGAATATTATTATTTAAATAATATTTTCATAAAGAATAATCTTTATAAAAATAATTGAAGTAGAAGTTTTAAAACTTATACTTGTAATGAATAATAAATAACCAAAGATATACTTATACGAAAGTACGATCTTTATTTGAATAATCAAAAGTGAGTTTGATTGTCGACACATTATTCCTTAATAAAATAAAGAATAATAATTAGTAATTAATTGGAGTCATAAGTCCTCGAATGGATATTCAAAATAATATTCATTAATAAAATAAAGTTATCGAATAAACCTTATTTGATATATAGTTTTAAAAACTATTCATATATATATATATATATATATATAAATATATATATATATATATTATACTCGGGAGCATCGACTCCCGATTTTAGAAAAATGTTCACCTTTGGGTCCCCTATACTAAGGGTATATGCAAATACCGCTTATCTCTAGTATAGGTATTATCAACTGTATCAACAGATATATGTATCAAGATTATGAAATAGGCATGCATATATACCATATCACATGCTACAATATATCGCAAGAATTTGCTAATTTAACCATCATGCATCTATCACAAGATAATGCATATACATATGTATACATCACAATAACAGTATAACGGGTAGAAAACTTGCCTGAGCGACTGGGGGTTACAAATGGCTTGGGATGAGTCTGGTAATCTATAAACAACATATAAGTTGGAATTAAACCCAAGTCACTTATCAATCTATACTTTAACCAATTTAGACTCTAACGCTCGCTTTGCGCTTACTGATTCTCTTAAGTCGCTCGAGTACCCTCGGCTCCACCATTTTTAATAAATTAACCATTATGAGTTTTAAGGCTATTCTTTTGCGAGTGCCTTACCAACTTCCTAACACACTTTACATAAATGTTTCATACTCCAATTAGTCCTTTTAGGTCTTTAACCTTTGTTTCAAAGTAAGGCGAGGGGTAATGATTCGTTCGCGAAACGCCGTTACTTAAAACAGTCGTTTCTCCTAAACCGTTCATCGGATTCAAACGAACTACATATCAAAATGAAGCTCGTAACATGAAATATCTAATCATGGCAATGGTCAAAACCTAGCCGTGAGTTCACGGGTCCTAATGTTAAGAACAAAAACAGCCTAAAGTAAATTGGACATTACGACGGCTATATTTACGCGATTACCCAAATTTAAACCACTCCAAATCATCTCACAATCAACATCCCAACCAAAACTCCATTCATGCTACATCATAACAGCCCCAACAACTTCACATTATCAATTTATACTATTCTTAAACATGAATTTAAACTACACTTAAGTTCATTAATCAACAATCCAAGAACTACAACTCCAAAAACTTTACAAAACCAACTAATCTCTACATTCCCAACAAGCAAGCCTCTCATGAATTATAACAAAAAAACTAAACCTAATTAATCAAATAAAGTTAGGGTTTGGAGGGGTTATACCTTCCTTGGAGAGTGGAGAATCAATAAGGAAGCTTTAATTAACCATTAGTTATCTTTACTAAGCTTGAATCTTGAAGAAAACATAAGAAAACACAAAGTTAGTTCTTGAAAATACTATTCACCAAGAACTTTGATGAAAAAATTAGCTATGTAAATCATGGAATCTTGAGCTTTAACTTACGGCTCATCTAAGTTATGAATTATGGAAGCTAAAGAAACAAACCTCTTGATTTTTGAAGGTGTGTAGCTAGGGTTTTGAAATTTCTTCCTTAGTTTAAGAAGAAAAAGCCGAGAGCTTTTGTTCTTGAAGAAGAGAAGTCAACTTCTAATTTTGATGAAATGAATTTTTTGGCTTGGTTGGTTGCTTTTAATTTGTTTTGTTACCTTTTTACCATGGTAATTTTTGTGTGGTTCTAATTCAACCAACAACACACTTTTCATGTTTATGTCACCATGTGATGTTACCCTCCCTCCTTTGTCCTCTTCTTATTGGTTTGATGACATCATCCTCACTAATCCCTTTGATTAGCTTTTAATTATTTGGCTAATGACCGCTGATCTGTTATACGGTTCGCTTAACTTTCGTTTTCGTTTATCGTTTGAGGGATCATACCCGGGATCTTATTACTTAGGTTCCCTTAACCTTTCTCAATACATTATATTCCTTTTATGATCCTCTCTTATAATCCTTGAATTTAAATCATTTTTATTCTGTTACCTTATACTCAATTCTTTCGGTATCTGGTGGATTTTTGGGAAAAATCAAAGTGTTCAGATTTGAATTCTGACGATCTTTACATTCACTTATATACCACATAGAGTACTAATAATATCCCAGAAGATCAATAAATGAACCCCTTCATAGTGTGGCATGAAAAGTTTTCTTAATCAGCATAATCAGCAAAACACTATTCATAAGGGTTTCAAAAATTCCAAAAATTGGGGTTATTTCAGTCTCCCCTCCTTAAAAGGATTCCGTCCCGAAATCAGATAGAAAATGAGTAGGGATACTTTCTTAGAATTGCACTTTCTAACTCTTACATAATTTTCCCACATTGTGGTTCTACCATCAAACTCTGACTAGTTTGATAACTCTTCTCCTAAGCATTTGTCCATTTTTGATCTATAACCCTTCCTGGTTGCTCTATGTAGGTTACGTCTGGTTGCATGTCTATACGCTCATATGCCCCTATTTATCTGGAATTCGAATTACACTTCCTTAACATTGATACGTGGAACACATTATGAACTTGCTACATGATCGGGAGTAGGGCTAGCTCATATGCTAACTTCCCAATACGTCTTAATACCACAAAGGGTCCAACAATTTGTGGACTTAGCTTTTATTTCTTTCCGAACCTCATCAATCCTTTCCAAGGGAATACCTATAACAACACTAGGTCCCCTATTTCATACTCTTTGTCCTTTCGAGTCAAATCAGCATACTTCGTGTTCCCATCTTGGGCTACTACCAGCCGTCCTCTGATTAAATCTATTATATCCTTGGTCCTTTGGACCACTGCTGGTCCGAGCATCTTGCGCTCTACAACTTCATCCTAACATAAGGGGGATCGACATTGTCTTCCCTCAAAGATCTCATAAGACGACATCTCGATACCTGACATACGATCTATTATCATGAGAAAACTCAACCCGCGTTAAGTGATCATTCCAAATTCTTTCAAGTCTATTGCACAGACTCTCATTATAGCTTTTAGCATTTGAGCTTTTGCTTCTCAATACCCATTCTTTTCCAGTTCGTAATCACTACTACCTTCCGTTCCTAATATTATACTGGTTATATTCTTGCTCGTTAGCGTTCTATAACCTTTTAATAACCACGTCAACCTTAGTATCACGAATGTGTTTCCATTCCAAATACCACCATAACTTTACTACTCCTTTTTCAGCTGTTTCTATTTTCCAAAGTTTGATCAATCATATAGAAGTAAAGGAATTTGTTGAGAGATCACTATGATCATGAACACTTGTTCTATTTCATAGTTAGTACAGAAGGTGGCCAGCCTTTAGTACTTGACAAGCAATTAAACAACATGTGGTATCCTACTAGGCTTCTATCACACAAATAGATAGTCATTCGACAATACCTCCCCTTCTGGAAGGGTTGTTCTTCTCAGCTTATATGAAATGAAAAGGAGAGAAAAGAACGAATTGAAGAGAATTGTATATATATAAAATATACTGCCACAAAATATCTGGCTTGGAATCTACCTCTGAACTATAGAGGTTTGTCATAGGAGAACAAAACATATACGTATATATATCAACATCAAGTATTATAGCATCGTATTTTATATGCCTAAATATTTTTGCTATTCCGTCCATCATTCTATGGACCCATGCTCTTCCTCGAGCTTATACCCAATCACCTTTGAAACTCCCTCGATATCAAAAATCGAATCTGGGATCTCATTCTAGACATCATCGTTACTAGAATTCTATGCTTGCACTGCAACCTTCCTCGTTACCGGTTCAGATGTTGCTATTGACATTATAATGTTGCCATAGAGGTCTACAGCAACACATTTTTGGTGTTGGAATTGTTCTGTAAAATGTGTTGGCAAAACATCAAAGGCCACATGCAAATTTCCAACACCCTCAAAATTGACCAAAGTGTTGCCTTAAGCTTTGTGGCAACATTTTTTAACATTTTTCACATTTTTTTTGATGTTGCTGTAGGCCATTTATGTGGTAGTGTCCCCTATTAGTTATCATCAAGTAGAATTGGAGAGATTGAAGTTTGTGCAGCCACCAGTTTTTGAAGCAACTGAGTTTGAGTCTCTTGATTTTGTAGTATCTTGGCCACTGAATTTTCAATATTAGACATTCTTGAACAATACCTTAACTTTTCTAGATAGATCACTTTTCTTCCCGAGCTTTTCCCGAATTTCTCTCATTGTGGCTGCTTGAAGCTTCTCATTCAAACTTGTATACATATCCTTCTTGGATTCATCAGTTAAGAGTTTGAGACCATCCAAATCTAGATCCTATTAGAGATTTTGAATCCTGTGAAGTTGGAGGGACTCTAGATGGGATTGAAGAAGTGACCTTGTACCGGCATTGGTAGTGGCTGCTAAAGCTATTTGAGTTTGATTGATTAACGTGAAAAATGTGGAGTTGAAGTGGTGAGAGCTGCATTCCTTGCTAAGCATCCATTCAGGAGTATTTGTTGTAGAACTAGGGCATGCATCTCCCCCTAAGTTCATGCCATCATCTACACAAAATTCTTCATCAAACTCATCATCATCAGCTCCAAAATTAGAATCTACATCAGATGTAAGAGGCAGTGTGGTTATTGCATCTTTGGCCCTTTATATTGATTCAGTTGTGTGGAGTAAATTCAATGTTCTTTCTGCCTCCTCATTGCCTTGAACAACCAAGGTTTTATAGGCTGTATCATGATGAGTAAATGTCTGAGCATCCAAGGAAATAAAATCTATAACCTCTCTCTATTATTGATGACAAAGTCTTTCCTTTTAAGTATCACTGACATCCATGGACTCACTAGCAATGGCTGCCACCGTTATTCCTCTTGTACCTGCATTTCTCTCTTTTTCTCTATATTCTTGCATAGGGGCTCCCCGGGCTCACCACCCTCACAACCTCACCTTCACCTACTAAGGTGGAACTCCGTTCACTCACTTTTGTCACACTTGGATAAAATAGTGTGTATTATAGAACTATCAACCTCTTCTTTTGCCTGGGAGCAACCCAGCCTCTCAGTCAGTTCACTTTCTTCCCTCAATCCTAAAAGTGATTAAACAACTATAAGTCATATGCACTTGTAATAGATTTTGAAATGTCAAAGTATTTGTGCACTGACTGTCAACGTGTGTGAAATAGCCATTGAAGGTGTAGTTGTGACTATCAAGTATTTTAAAATAAACTCCAGCTACCTCAATTATTTGAACTAGAAACATCTAAACTAACTTAAATTTTAGAACAAGTTCAGTATATATTTTAGAGACGTCTAATAGCATAAAATAGATTATATTAAGTATGTTTAGAATAATTTGTAATCCTGTAATTGTAATTAATTATTTAAATGTTCATATACATAAAATTTATTATAATCCTAAAAAAATAGTTTTTTATAATATTTTAAATAATTTTTTAAAATAGGACCCCTTAAATATTTTCGCATTGACCTTAAAATTTTAGGATCAGCCCTATCCTTAAATAGAATGATTTTGTAAGTCATTTGTTGGATAATACTATAAAGGTGTAACACATGTTATAAGGTGTAACCCATGTATTAGGATATGAAATTTTGAACTTTCATCAAACTGAATTATGTAAATATAATTTTAATTAGTAAAATTAAAGGTACTTTGACATTTTATTTAATTTATTCGTCGAACATAGGTGGTCCCCCAACACACTGAGTCCATCATAATAAGTGGCTAAAAAATTCTAAATTATTCTTTATAATTATATATAAATTTAAGTATGTGAAAGAAATTTAAATCAATTTTTTCTTCTTACAAATATAACGTCTCTTCATTTCTCACTATTTTGAATCTGGGTATCGGAAAGTAGTTTGAAAGAATTCGAGGCCTTAATACAAAAGTGAATGAACCTGGCATATAAAAATATAAATGATTTTATATTTTAAAATAATCTCTAGCTAACTCAATTATTTGACTAAAAAAATCTAGACTAACTTAAATTTTCGAACAAGTTCACTATATATTTTAGAGACGTCTAATCGCATAAAATAGATTATATTAAGTATGTTTATAATAATTTGTAATCCTGTAATTGTAATTAATAGTTTAAATGTTCATATAAATAAAATTTATTGTAATCCAAAAAAATAGTTTTTTATAATATTTTAAATATTTTTTTAAAATAGGACCCCTTAAATATTTTCGCATTGACCTTAAAATTTTAGGACCGGCCTATCCTTAAATATAATGATTTTGTAAGTCATTTATTAGATAATATTATAAAGGTGTAACACATGTTATAAGGGTGTAACACATGTATTAGGATATGAAATTTTGAACTTTCATCAAACTGAATTATGTAAATATAATTTTAATTAGTAAAATAAAAGTTACTTTGACATTTTATTTATTTTTTTCGTTAAACATAGGTGGTCCTCACTTAGCACACTCTCGACCCATTATAATAAGTAGTCCAATTTTTTTTAAATTATTTATCCTTTTTATTTATAAACAAATTTAAGTATGTGAAAGATATTTAAATCAATTATGTATTATTACTAATTTAACAGCACTTCATTCTCATGGTTATTAATCCGTATGGGAAAGAAGTTTGAAAGAATTTGAGGCCTTAATGCAAAAAGTAAATGTTCTCGGCATCTCAAATTATATCTGATTTTGTATTTTAAAATGATCTGGGGTTAGCTTAATTATTTAAACTAGAAAAATTTGGACTAACTTAAATTTTCGAAGTTCACTGTATATTTTAGAGATGTCTAATCACATAAAATAAATTATATTACATATGTTTATGATAATTTCTAATCCTATAATTTTAATTAGTAGTTTAAATGTTCATATACATAAAATTTATTGTAATCCTAAAAAAGGTTTTCTTTACATATTTTAAATAAATTTTTAAAAAACGACCCCATAAATATTTTCGCACTGGACCTTAAAATTCTCAAGAACGGCCCTATCGTTGAATAAAATGATTTCGTAAATCATTTATTGGATACTGTTACAAGGGTGTAACTCTAACTGGACCACTTCGCGAGCAGGTAGACTGGTTAGACTGAGTTTGGTTCTATTCGAGCTCATATGCAAGCCGATCTGAGTATGCCAGGACTTGATTAAAACTCGACTCGAACTACGAAAACTCGATCGTCTTGAGCTTTTTTAAAATTTATATATAAATATTTTTTCAAATTTCTTTTTATTATTTTTAAATATAATTTTAATTAAACTTTAATAGTTTTTAATCCTTTTAAGTGTTGAGCTCGTGAGCCAACTCGGCTAAACTCATTTAAACCTAACTGGTTTTGCTTACGGGTATACTAGACTCGGCAAGCTGGTCAATTAAATAAAAAAACCAAACTAAACCAAATAGCTCAAATATATCCCGCATAGAGCAGAATCTGGGAATGGTATGATGTTCGTAGCCTTTCCCTCATTCAAGAATAAAATCCTTTTAAGTGTTGAGCCCGTGAGCCAACTCGTTTAGCTTACGGGTATACTAGACCCGACAAGCTCGTCTATTAAATAAAAAAACCAAACTAAACCAAACATCTCCAATACATCCCACATAGAGTAGGATCTGGGAACGGCCTCATTCAAGAATGAAGATGGTGTTACTCGAAAGTAAATATTCTGACTTAATCTGCATCTAATAGAATATATCTCAGAATCAGAAACGTAACAGTCAGCCCATCAGTATTTACCAAAGAAAATCTTAATCTAGCCCATCAGGATTTATCAGCCTCAGCAAATCCTTACCAGGCATCGGGATTTGTCAGCCTCGTCAAATCTTGATCAGGAGTCAGTATTTATTCCAACAAATCATAGTTTATAATTTTTGATCAGCAAATACTGATATTCCCCGTTACACAGATTCAATATTCATATTAAAATATTATAATAAGTCAATAAATATTTTAATTAAACAATTAGTAAAATTCCTCGGCCAAGTTGACTCGTGTACGTGAGACCCCGAGACAAGTTGGAAGCTATAAAAAATTATTGCAGTTAAATTGCGTCCTCCTGTATTCATTGAGAATATTCACAACATTTTGATTAAGGTGATCTACATCATTATTACCGGTGGCAGAGCTAATCTGTTCTAGCGAGTTCGGGATTAGAGAAAAAGAGAAGATGTTAAAGGCCTCATAGTGTTATTTTCGTTCCTCAGCTGGTCTGATTGCAGGAGTCCTTTTTATCTCTACTAAAAAAGTTGCTTTCTGTGATGAATTATCCCCTAAACATCAGGTAATTTATATTAAGTCATTACTGACCCTTTAGCATAGATCTCATCCATTCAATAATCTTTCCAAGGTTTTTGAACTAGTGTCCATCTTGCACGCTATTAATAATTTTTTCTTTTAAATCCACTGCCCTCGCTTTATAATTTATGTCACCAAGAAGTTGTTCAGCCTTATTTTTTATTTCATCTTTCCTAATGATGCCAGTTTCATCTTTCTCAAACCCCAGTCCTACTTTCCAGACATCACAAATATAACTCTCGTAGAGGAACTGATCAACAAAGTATGGCCAGCAGAGGAAAGGAACTCCGTTGCTCAGATCTTTTATAGTAGAATTCCAGCAATGGCTCATGAAACAAGCAACTGACGGATGACTCAGAACTTTTTCTTGAGGAGCCCAACTTACTATTTTTCCACGACACCCTATTCGCCCTTCAAATTCTTGTCGGTGAGCTTCTTCATTTGTCATACCAGGACGCAGAACCCATAGAAAAGGATTCTTGGTTAGTTCAAGTCCTAAAGCCAGTTCTTGAAATTATGTTTGATCAAAAATAGTAAGGCTTCCAAAGGCGGCATAAATAACCGAACAAACTGGTTGTTGATCAAGCCATGACAAGCAGTCATCATCCTCGGCCCAAAAAATTGCATGCCGGATTTCCAGGCTTGCTGCTTGCGGGAAGTGCACCTACTGGTAATATTTCTGGAAATAATGAAAATGTAGATGGCTCCAATTCGTAAGCTGTATTGCATATTATGAAGTCCGCTAATTTAAAACATTGATTATTTTCAGAGAGAAATTGAAAGAAGCTTTTTTGTACTGCTATATCGCGGATGCAAGCCCATCCAAATGTTTCCGTTTTGAGAGCAGGCATTGTGGCTTATAGATGAAGCATCTACTTCTTTAAATTGGTTCCTGCATTAAGATTTATTTAATTTTGACCCGTATTCTACAGTGTAAATCTCAATGACCAAATAACAATAACTCCCTTATGATAATTACAATATATATCAATATATAAATCTCGGGATGAGTGATAATCGAACTCATGACCTGAGATTAGAGCTGGCTACTTGTGCGGGTTTGAACCGCCCGCTCGGGACCGGCTCATGGGGAAGCCCAGATTTATTCGGTTCGAACAGGGCCGATTCAAAACCGCACAATTCGTTAAATATTACGAGCCGATTATGAATATTATATTAGAAAACCAGGACCGGAAGCTCGCCAACCCGGCTCGTGAACCCGCCGCCAACCCATGTATAATTTACAAAGAAAAGTCTTTTTCTTAAAAAGGTTCTTTTACGTTTACGATTCACGTGCCAGTTACGAATCATTATTTTTCGGTTCAAACGCGGCCCGAACCGGATTCATTACTCTACCGGGTCGGTTCAATGTTAAGGTTTCCAGTGCCCCACCCGTATGCGGCCCGGCCCGAACCGCACGGACCGCACAAGTGGCCAGCTTTACCTGGGGATGACCAGAGACTTACCATTAAGCTATCCCTCTCAAATTTTTTATTAGGTTCCGAAGATAAAAAATTTGCATCTCATGAGGAAGATAAAAAGTTTGCATCTCACGGGAAAACAATAAGCCATTAGGAAGATAAAAAAATCATTCCTATCCTCATCTAGTTCCAATCCATCCGGAATCGAAACCAAGCGCATCCTGTCATCATCCACATCAATTTAGTTTTTCGACATCGCTTTTAGGACACGCAAGTGATTAAAATCAGTGTTTACAAATGTAAATTTAAAACCATGTTCTGCAATTTTTTGCATAAGCTTCATCATTGGAATTACATGGCCTTGTGCAGGGTATGGTATTGCTAGTACTGCTTATTGTGTTTTTTTAATATTTGACCAGCAGAGCTTTTTATGATAAACTTTAAAACATAGTTAAAAGGTCATGTCAAGTTAACTAAGGGAGAAAGTTACAGTTTTTCTGAAAGAATTTTTTTAGTTAATTAGGTACAATCACCTAAACTAGAATTTTTAGTTTCAATATTGATTTGATGTTTGTCATGTTTATACATTTACCACATCATCAAACAACTATATAAACATGCTTTAGTGTGTTCTACATGAAATTTAAGGGAAAGATAAATTTGAAAATAGTTGGTTTCAAAATGTATTTAATAATTAAAGTTAAAGTTTTATTTTAGCATTAAAAGACATTTTTAATGCCAAATTATAGCAATTACCATAATCATTTTACATGTTGCGCTAAAAACTCAATTCTAAAAGGGTTCTTTATATCTTTTGGATGCAAATATGCATAAATACATCATTGATTTTAAATTTGAAATCAATGATACATTTATGCATGCATACCACATCATCAAGTAATCACAAATGACATTAATAATGGTGAACTTTATATAAAATTTAGGAAAGAGAGAAAGACAAAAATTAGTAAAATTAGAAATATTTGGATGCAAAATGCAACTAATATTGGAGTTGAAATTTTATTTTAGTAACAAAAAAAAATACTTCTTACACCGAACTCAGTTCTGTTCGAGCTCGTATATGAACTACTTCGAGTATCGTAGTATGGAAACTCAATTCCTCTCGAGCTTGTTTAAAAATTTCATCTATTTTATTTAAATTCATTTTTATTATATTTGAATCAAATTTTATTTATAATTTTTATAATTTTGCATTGGTTATAATTAAGAACTATATAATATTTTTTGTTGTATATGAATTTTTTATTAATATTTAATAAAATTTAAGGAAAAAATAAATAAAAAATACACATGTACAAAGTATACCGGTAATAATATGCATTATCAGTATCACAAGATCAAATTAAAAATTTAAAATAATTATGTATTTATTTTAGTTTCAACTTAAAATAATTATGTATTTATTTTAGTTATTGCAAAAAGTAGTATTCAAACAATTCCGAAAATATGATGTAACTCTTTTAATAAATGCATTTTTACCTAATTCATCTCATAATTGCCCCAACTAAAAATATCCAATGATCCAAATTAAAATTAACTTAAAGTCCTAAACCAGTCATTAATATCTTGTCAAAAAAAAACCTTTCATAAATATGAATTTGGCTGATTTAACTTGTAAAATTTAATATTCCAACCGTAGTTCTCACTTAAAAATAGTTGCTTTGGATCTGTACAAATGTATAAAGGCTGGCTAACACCATTTTAGTGACACCTAACATTCAGATGTTTATTTTATTGCAAACTTATTTCTTTAAGACACAACACAAAGCATCTATGCAACTAGATTATAAGCTGAATAAATAGAAAATATAGGCACCTGCATGCATGCGGGAAACCTGTAAAATTTTAAGCATATATAAACTAGAGGTAAACATAAACCAAACATGAATGCAAGTTTTGGTATCATTATTTAATTAGATAATTGGCAATTTTATAACATAGAGCAAACTGCAAAATCACACATGAATTGAAATAAAAAGCCAGTTTATATTTATACATAAACTAGGCTAAAAGCATAAAGACAATACAATTACAAAACATACTGCATGGGCAGGGGCGGAACGAGAAATCTAACATGGGGGACCAAAATAAATAAAAGTAGAAAATATACTGATTTATTTGAGATGTGCACGCGATCAAATAAAAAGAATCAATGGTCTCCTCGGCAGAAATGGTCTCCGCAATCTTCTTTTCAATATACACTATCAAATAATCCCTAAGAAATTCATCTTTCATTTGATTGCGAAGACTTTTTTCACAATTTTCATAGCAGAAAAAGATCGTTCAGATGTTGCAGTAGATGCTGGAAGAGTCAAGAGAAGCCTTAATAGTCTATCAACTAATGGATACATGTCAGCTTTCCTGTGGTTACCAATCCATGACATAAATCACCAAGAGTAGACAGATTCTTCAAATCTGGATGAACCGGAACATCTAACCCATAATGTTATAGTTCACACTGTAGATGGATTTTTTCATCTTCCAAAAAATCTTTTGGATAAAACTTTTCAGCTAACTTGCAAATGTTTTCTATGTTGAAAGACCTGTAACCATCCCTAGGATTTAGTGATGCACTTAAAATGAAAAGCTCCATCATTTGTTCACTGAATCTATTGTTTAGCTCCTGTAACTGTTGATTACGTATTAACGAATTGAAATCAATAATTTCATCAGTGTTCTCAGAATCAATACCTTCATTAACAATCTCTGGATTTTGAGGATTTTGCTCGGAGTTTCTGTTTATCCCACCAAAAATCGGAGGCTCAACTCCAACTCCATCTCCAGTGACTTCAATTGAGGCGGCAGAAGGTTCTTCATCTTCACAAGTAGTTGTTTGTTTCTTCTTGGGTTGAAAATAAGATGTAATCTCTTTTCTCTTACTCATATTTACGGATTAGATACAAAGGTAGAGTATATAAAGAGAGATGATATTAGGGATTGTAATTTTGTAACTTGTATGTATAGTGTGTGTTGGGGGTTTTGGGACCGGAGCAGAACAACTGAACAAGTATGTTTTATTTTTAGACTTTAGTTTTAAGCATCTTTTTTTTGTTTCAATTTGTACTATCTTTATCTTATATGTTTATTTATTAATTAGTAAGATTAATGAACAAATTCCATGATTTCCATCTAATCAATATTATTTTGAATGAAATAATTAACAAACTCAATAAAATTTTGTATAATCAATTCTCAATTTCAATTTTTTTTAAATCTAGGGGGACCAAAAAAATTTTTGATAGTAAATTTTAAAATTTTATATTAAAATTTTGGGGTTATTCCGCAGTTGGCGGGGACCGGGGCTCCCTTCGATCCCCCTAGTTCCTCCCCTGGGCATGGGGCAGGTCTTTCATAGGACTATGCATTCCAAATTATTTGCATTACAATTAATTAATTATTTTGACTGAACCTTAGAACCAATAAAATAAATTCTTATATTTTGAAATATTTGTATTCGTTAAACTTGAGTCTCAACACTACATTTCAACTTAATATTATCAAAAGAAGTGAATCAACACCTCATTTTCAATCAATATCAACCAAGATGTAATTTCACAAGCAATATATATAAGGCCAACCATTTATAAGCTAGTAGTTTATTATATTGAGGTTTGATTAAGAAAGCTAAAAATAAAGAAAAGGAGCCCTGTCCAATTAAGAAATTAGCTAAAACGGTTTCTTCAAATCTTGAAGTAAAGGGTTCTCAAACACTTAAACATAACACACAGACATAACACAGAGTAACTGAATAAAATTATTAGAGGCCGCTTCTAATAAGAAAATGAAATGCCATTGATCAACCTGCATTTAACCAGCTTGCTTGGAGGTCTTCAACTTGCATTCTTCAGCTTCTTCACTTCCTCCTTAAGCTCCTCCAACTTCCTCAATTCTTCTTCTAAAACTGTCATTTTGCCTGAGCACCTAGGACGTGCAATTTGAGAAGAACTAGCCGTGATTCTCCTAAAAACAATGCAAATACTTCAGTCTTACAAACATATAAATATAACAAAATTTTTTAATTACATTTAATATAGCAAACTATATTTAGAATCAGAAGGCTTGATCTTATCTAGGACGTGCAATCTGAGAAGAACTCGATTTTGTTTATTGAATAACCAGCTCGTCTCGTATTAATTACATCCCAATTATAGTAATTCAAATTTTAATATAAGGAAATTTGTCGATACACCTTTTATTTTGATACAAAAAATTATGGAAATTTAAAGTTAGTTTATGTTGTTTGAAATTCTTTTAACCGGTTACAATAACTACACTATTTTTTTTTCCGCCAACCAACTTGTCTCAACTCATTTAAACCGACTCGTGAACTTACGAGTAAACTCTCGATTCGGCTCACTACAAAAAAATAAGGCTAAATACAATTGCACAAATACAACCAGAGTTAATTTCAACCACCTTCAGTTGAATTTAAGGGCACGACTGAATAAAACCGCATGCGGTCGTATTTAAATACGATCGTATTACGTGATCGAATTTAGTAATAATTACGACTGAATAAATACAACCGTATTTATATGCAACCATTTACAGTTGGGTTTCGGCGTGCTACTAAATTTAACCTCCCTCGGTCGAATTTAGCCTTACCAAAAAATGGAGGAAATTTTCCCGCCAACAAAATTTTTTGACACTGCTAAATTCAACCGATTTCGGTCGAATTCGATATTTGAAAATAGAGGGAAATTTCCCGCACTTTTAAAAATTTAGTTGCAAAAGTGGAGGGAAATTTCCCTCCTTTCTGAAAATTATAATTTCAGTAGAATTCAATTTTGTTTATCTAACAGGACAGTATTCGATTGTATTTAGTACTATTAGAATATTTTTTTAAAGAAAATTATTTGAAGGTTAGTAAATATTTTGAAAAAAATTATGTATAAAAGTTAGAATAAAATTTACACGGAAGTTAAATTTTTAGTTTTTGCAAAAAAGATCATTATGGTAAGCGCATTTTCAAATTTCTTTTATTCGTTGCATAACAAAAATTGAAAATTTATAAAAATAGATTGACCAATACTTCTAACTAGTGTTTAGTCCCATATTAATGTTTCAATTTTTTTAAAAATATTTATGAATGATCTTACTATAAGGATGATGTCAAGATATATGTATTTTAGCTATATAATAATTTTTTAATAAAAATATGAAAGTATTTGGTTTGCTATTTTAATAGTCAACTAATAGTTTTACCGGTACTTCTTACTAGTATTTTGTCCCATACAAATATTTTGATTTTTTTTGAATGATCCAATCTTAGGATGTCAAGATGTATATATTTTAGTGATATGATAAGATTTTAAGAAAATAAATAAATTTATCTATTTTGTTATTTTAATAGTCAACTAGTAGTTTGACTCATTTAAAAACAAGCGTTTGTCTTTAAACTAGTCAAGTTCAGTCACAAATTTAAGCTCCTTTAACTAAAACGAGCGACTCGTATCATTTAAAAATGCTTGAACTCAAATATGTTTATTGAATAACAGGCTCGTTTTGTTTATACCCCAATTATTGAATTTTTTTCCGATGTTATGCAATTTATCAATACACCTTTTATCTTTATACGAAAAAATATGTAAATTTGGAATTAGTTTGTATAATTTGAAATTCTTTTAATCCTTTTATTTTGATATGAAAAAGTATGCAAATTTAGAGTTAGTTTGTCTAGTCATAATAACTACTCTAAATTTTTAAATAACAGCAAATATAGTAACAATTTTCAAAAAAAAATAATATTCCAATTTTGGCTGCCTCTGTATACATAGATATTTGTACCTTGTTGCCGGCTTGCGGCCACAGTTATTTGTACGTTGTTGCCGGCTGGCAGCCACAGTTATTTTAATGGAATCCTATTTCTTTACAACAGAACACAAAGCAATAGACATAAATAGAATGGTACATATGTGCATGGTGGAATTCCATAAAGCTTCAAGCATGTATAAACCAAACATGAAAGCAAGTTTTGGTGTCGTTGATTAGTTAAGCAAAAAAAACAACACACTCATAATATAACATATATAGAGCAAACTGCAAAACCAGACATGAACCAAAATGCAAAACCAGTTTCTTTGTGCTAGCTTGTACAGAACTATGCCACAAGCATATAAATATATACACTTACAAAACTACACAACGAGGTACAGGGAGAGCTCAAGGCATGCCTTCATGTGATTATGCATTAATCGTTTCAAGTGAACCTTAGAACCAGTACTATACATTGAATTATTAAATTTTGAAATATTTGTGTCTGTCAACTCTGAGAGTCAACACTACATTTCAACTTAATACTATACAAAGAAATGAATCAGTACTTCATTTTAAATTAATATCAGTACTGAAATTTTTTTATTACAGGTAGCTTCTAATAAGAAGTGATATGCCATTGATCAACCTGTATTCAACCAGCTTGCCTGGAGGACGTCAGTTTGCATCCTTCTTCACCTTCTTCCTTTCCTCCTTCAGCTCCCCAATCGCTTCCTCCAATTTTCGCACTCTTTCTTCAAGAATTTCCATTTTGCCTGAGCACCTAGGACGTGCTCTCTGAGAAGAATTAGCCTGCTGCTGATTCTCCTAAAAATAATGCATCTACTTTAGTCTTATAAACATATAAATACAACTAAATTTTTTAGTTAAATATTATTTAGCAAACTATATTTAGAATCAGAAGGCTTGATCTTACCTCATCACTAGGCCTATTTTCGGGTACTGGAACCCTATTTTGGTTCTTCTTCAGAATGAGGAGTGTGGGATCATTTGGATCTGCAATGAAATTGTCTCTAAATCCTTCCTTTACAGCTGGAGGCACTCTTTGACATATCTTGATAATTCCTTTAACATTGGCTAAATGATATTTGAGTCTTGTAATGCCGGACACTGGGTGTGAGCAATAGTTGCACACTGCATAGGTTCTGGTACCCATCTCTTGCTTTGTGCCATGATCCCAAGCATAGTCCACTTCTCTGTTGTTCACTGTGCCATAGATATTATAATTTTAGCATATATTTTACTAGCTTATCAAAATTCTTAAGATTTTGTATCCATTAAAGAATAAAAGAAATATTTAAATTAAATATACATGCTTGTTCTATTTTTTCTTTAAAGTAACTTTTGAAAAATAAATTTTTAATGACACATATTGTCCACAAATATTTTTAAAAAATCAAACAAACAAATAAAAGTAAAATAGTGCATCCACCGGTAACTAAAACTGATTTAACTTACTTGTTGATAGTGATGCTGGAAATTGATGGATCTGACTAAAAAATCAATTGATTAGTACTGTTGAGATGTAAAATTAATTGAGATATGAGTTTTGGAATAATTGATGAAAAAATGTAAATAAAATTAGGACAAAGAAATGTTTAGGGGGGCCAATACCTTACCCTTCAAAGTCTCTGGTATGAGATGGTACCGGGACTATGAATTTAGGAGAGTGACCTTCAAAGTCTCTGGTATGAGATGGTACCCAAACTATGAATTTAGGACAGTGAAATGTTTGATGCGGCCAGTAAGCAACTTGTATGTTACCCTCGAGAACGTTTTTATATTTATATGAGTCACCTTGACTAATTAGACTATTTTAGCCTCCCAATTTTATTTTAAATTACATGAAAATATTATTCTTATTTATTCTATTTTTCTATTATTTAAATATAAGTGATAACTTTTTATTATATAAATTAGTTCATTTATTTAATAATCAACTGTTATTTATATTTCCTTAAACTAGGAAAAATTATATATAGAAAATATCAACAAGTAATAAAAAAGTAAGAATTAATCTAAAACTTTAACATTGTACAAACAATGATTTATGAATTAATGAAAAAAAGTGGGCCTAGAAAAGAATTTTTAATAACTTTTAATTACTTTTAAATTTATGGTTAAATTTCGTTGTTGAACAAAAACCATTATCTTTTTTTTTTGATAATTAAAAAAAAAAAAAAAAAAAAAAAAAAACAAATTTCACTATCTTATATTTTATTAAAATCTCTTAAATTTCACTGAATTACTAAAATAAAGGTACATATAACCAAATTCATGATATAAGAAAAAAATTATTCTTTTAAAATTACTAAAAAACAAGGAACCCATTTAAATATATCATTTCTTATCATAGATATACAGTACGATATTTTAGAAATAAATATTATTTAACATATTTGATAGTTGAATAATAAAATAAAATAAATAAATGGTTAATGTAAAATAGTATACAAAGACATATTAGAGGCATATATAAGTTGAATACTACTATTTTTTATTTTTTTATTTCAATTTTCGAATTTATATTATAATTTATATTATATGAAAATTTTTAGTTTATTAGTTTCATTATTAAACTTAATAATAATTTCAATTATATAATCATACAATAAAAGAGTATCAAGTTATGAAAATCAAAATTTCATTCAATAATATGTAAACAGATCACATTTTTTGCAATGAGAATAAATAAATATATATATATATACATATTTATCGATAATTTGTAGAGAGCAAAATTAAATTGTTACTGTAAAGTTTGCAACAGATTTTACATGATATAATTTGTTGTGCAAGACATTGCTGTACCTGAACAAGATAAGTCAAATTGACAACCCTAAGTAAGTTGTATTGTTATTTTAAAGAAGCATACTGGAGTCTTTTTTCTTAAACAGTATCAAGCCTAAAGATTATATCTTGGAGAAGATCAAGAATATCATGCCTCACAAGAATTTTAATTAATTTTTTTTTAAATAGTGTTCAATTTTTTTATTAATAAAAAATTATCAGTTATTAAATAGTACAGTTTAAAAAATTTTAAAAAATATATTTTATCAATCTTAGCTAATACTAATATTATTACTTAATCATATTATCAAAATTGATTAATTTTCAAGTTAAATAATTATATATATTTAATTTTTTGTAAAATCTTACTTTTTTATCCATTAACACTAACATAAGTTTCCACATGTTACTCGTATGTAACACTTTGAAGTTATAGTAACATATTATAAAGGTCTACGTTGCTAAGGTAACATAATTTTGTAACACCCATGATTAAACCATTGCAATAGGCCATCTATGGCGTAGTGAAAGGTGATTCTTTTTAGCTATCTCATCACCACTCTCAGTTATCTCAGTTAAGGTTGCCCCCTTTCTCTTCTTTCTACTCACCTCATCCTTTTGAGAAGATGAGGTGGTTGGTTGCCTAGCTTCTAAGGACTTTGAAAGAATGGTTGCAGCTTGAGAAGATCCTTATGGGTGTTCCTGTGTTTGTACTTCTACAGGTTTAGGGATCATAGCTTGCTAGATTGATTTCCAATACTTCTCATGTCTCGCATTGAATAAGGATAAGTCTTAAATCTTTCAATCATGAAAGGTGTTAATATACATACTTCAAGCATGTATATTTATAAACAGCATGCATTCATAAACCAAAGCAAGTTTTGGTGTCAATATACATGCTTTAAGCATGTATATTTATAAACCGCATCCATTCGTAAACCAAAGCAAGTTTTGGTGTCGTTGATTAGTTAAGCAAAAAAAATAACATACACTTAATATAACATATATAGAGCAAATTGCACAACCAGACATGAACTAATATGCAAAACCAGTTTCTTTGTGCTAGCTTGTACACAACTATGCCACAAGCATATTAATATATACAATTACAAAACTACACAAAGAGGTACAGGAAGAGCTCAAAGTAGGCCTTCATGTGATTATGCATTAATCGTTTCAAGTGAACCTTAGAACCAGTACTATACATTAAATTATTAAATTTTGAAATATTTGTGTCTGTCAACTCTGAGTCTCCACACTACATTTCAACTTAATACTATACAAAGAAATGAATCAGTACTTCATTTTAAATTAATATCAACCAAGAATGTAATTCACGAGCAATATATGTAGCACAACCATCTATTGTAAGGTGGTAGTTCATTCTATTGAGGTCATATAAAAAAATTTAGCAAAAAAGAAAAGGAGCTAGGTTCAATTAAGAAATTAGCTTAAAAGGTTTCTTCAATTGTTAAAATAAAGGGTTCTGAAACACTCAAACATAACACATATTAACTGAAATAATATGTGTGATAGATATTATAAGGTGGTAGTTCAATTGTTCACTGTGTGATAGATATTATAATTTTAGCATATATTCTACTAGCTTATCAAAATTCTTAAGATTTTATATCCATTAAAAAATAAAAGAAATATTTAAATTAAATATTCATGCTTGTTCTGTTTTTTCTTTAAAGTAACTTTTGAAAAATAAATTTTTAATGACACATATTGTCCACATTTTTTTTTAAAAATCAAACAAACAAATAAAAGTAAAATAGTGCATCCACCGGTAACTAAAAGTGATTTTTTTCAATAATTATAGTCTTGATATCAATAGAATTGTATAGATCATTAATAATTATAATAGAATGTATTTTACAAAAAAAAGAAAAGAAAATTAATTTACTTAATTCTCCGCCCCAATAATGTTAAAATTATTTGTTATAGTATACCCGAAAAATAACTTTCAATTGAAATGGATAATTTTATAAGATAAGTAAACATATAAAAGTTGAAGAGTATATTATCAAAAAAGAATACATGTGCAAATGCATATAGATTAAAAAACATATTACTGTAGAAGTCAAATTTTGTAATTTTTTAAAAAAATTGTAAATTTAGACACATAAACAAATTAAACATGTTTACCTGAAAATTCAATCAATTTTATTTTATGATCAAATAATAACAATTCATTATAGACAACAATTGAAAATGAAGCAAAGTTCTTGACTGATAATGATATTTTTATGATGCAATGATATATAATTGGTATCGAAAATGATCAAAATAATATAAATGATATGATAGATTAATGATGAATAAAATCGGATATAAAGTATAAATTGATGTAAGGATTCTAACTTACTTGTTGATGGTGATGCTGGAAATTGATGGATCTGACTAAAAAATCAATTGATTAGTACCATTGAGATGTAAAATTAATTAAGATATGAGTTTTGGAACAATTGATGAAGAAATGTAAATAAAAATAGGACAAAGAAATGTTTAGGGCGGCGAATACCTTACCCTTCAAAGTATCTGGTATGAGATGGTACCTGCAGAAACCTTCAAAGTCTCTGGTATCTCTGGTATGAGATGGTACCCGGACTATGAATTTAGGACAGAGAAATGTTTGATGCCTAGATTGAGCAACTTGTATGTTACCCTGTAGAATGTTTTTATATTTATATGAGTCACACCTTGACTAATTAGATTATGGATTGAATATTATAATATAACTATAATATGACTATTTTAGCCTCCCGATTTAATTTTAAATTACATGAAAATATTATTCTTATTTATTCTATTTTTTGTTTAAATATAAGTGATAATTTTTTATTATATAAATTAGTTCATTTATTTAATAATCAACTGTTATTTATATTTCCTTAAACTGGGAAAAATTGTGCATAGAAAATATCAATGAGTAATAAAAAAGTAAGAATTAATCAAAAACTTTAACATTGTACAAACAATGATTTATGAATTAATGAAAAAAGTGGGCGTAGAAAAGAATTTTTAATAACTTTTAATTACTTTTAAATTTATGGTTAAATTTCATTGTTGAACAAAAACCATTATCTTATATTTTATTAAAATCTCTTCAATTTCACTGAATTACTAAGATAAAAGGTACGTATAACCAAATTAATGATATAAGAAAAAAATTATTCTCTTAAAATTAATAAAAAACAAGGAACCCATTTAAATATATCGTTTATTATCGTAGATATACAGTAAGATATTTTAGAAATAAATATTATTTAACATGATTGATAGTGGAATAATAAAATATAGTAAATAAATGGTTAATGTAAAATAGTATACAAAGACATATTAGAGGCATATATAAGTTGAATACTACTATTTTTTATTTTTTTATTTCAATTTTCGAATTTATATTATAATTTATATTATAATTTATATTATATGAAAATTTTGAGTTTATTAGTTTCAATATTAAACTTAATAATAATTTCAATTATATAATAATACAATCAAAGAGTGTCAAGTTATGAAAATTAAAATTTCATTCAATAATATGTAAACAAATCACATTTTTTAGAATGAGAATAAATAAATAAATAAATATATATATATACACGTTTATCGATAATTTGTAGAGAGTAAAATTAAATTGTTACTGTAAAGTTTGCAACAGATTTTACATGATATAATTTGTTGTGCAAGACATGCCTGTAACTCAACAAGACTAAGTCAAATTGACAACCCTAAGTAAGTTGTATTGTTATTTTAGTTTGTATTTGTACTTGTAACATTTTGAAGTCTGTAAAAATGCAAAGGAGCATACTGGAGTCTTTTTTCTTAAATAGTATCAAGCCTAAAGATTATATCTGGGAGAAGATCAAGAATATCATGCCTCAGAAGAATTTTGAAGAAGTTTGGAGTTGAATAAATCCGTTTGGATAAAAATACTCTAAGTTAAGATCTCTACAAGTCACAGATTTAGTGTTATAGACAAGTCACTCGAGAACTCCAAATGACTTATCGAGAAGTCAGGAAAGCTACTAGAGAACTCAGAGAGATATCGACAAGCCAATTGTAGACATGAAGTTTGGAGATATTGACAAGTGATTTCCTCACTAGAGAGCTCAGAGTTATCAACAAACCAACATTCATTAGAGAACTCTGAGTTATCGATAAGTCAAAGTCCACTAGAGAACTCAGAGATATCGATAAGTCAAAATTCACTAGAGAACTCTAAGGTATCGACAAGTCAAAGTGAAGACATGAAGCTGAGAGACTTCGACAAGCCAAAGTCTCTTATAGAGAAGTCAGAGACCTCTACAAGTCAAATTCACTTTAGAGTATTAGAGATCTCGATAAGTCAATATACTTATCGAGATGTCAAGATCTGTATATGTCTAACTGAAGATCTCGAGGTAAATTCTCAAAGTACAAATTACAGACCAATTCAATATCCAAGATCTACAATCAACAAACAATCCAACCAGCCGGATTGACAAGTCTACAAAAAGCAGCTTGAAGGATGTGCAAGATCAGTGGTGAAGATTAACTGACAAAGAAAGATCAAAGTAAACACAGGATGCTAAAGATATGTTAAGCCAGAAATAGAAGATTCACTTTTCCTAAATTGGAAATGACAAGTGACAGTTTACTAAAGGTTAAAGGCATGTCTTATTGTACAATGTGTAAACCAACAGTTAACTGAATTATAAAGTTAACACTAGTCCTTTGTTAGCAGTAACAATTTAGATAGAAAAATCTTGTAACACTATCAAGGAGAAGCTAAGCTCTTTATTAATAAAGAGCCTAAACTTTTTGTAGCAAAATATTCTTAATTTTAATATAAAATTAAGTGAGTTTTGAAAGATTTGTGTTCTTTATTATTGTATCTTTAATTTCTGCAGTAACACATTTCAATACAAGATTTGATTTACTTTGTTCAACCAAAAAGAATTCAAGAAAAGTACAAAACACCTAAAACACATTTACCCCCCTCTGTGTGTTATTCATTTCCTAACAAGTGGTATCAGAGCAAAATCTGAAAGTAAATAGATTCAAGATCTTGGAAGAATGAATACACAGAAAATTAGTAGCATCAAAATCCCTACCTTTGACAAAGCTAACTACACTCTTTGGAAAAAGAAAATGTTGCTATTTATCAGAATGGCCAATCCACTCTATATCCAGATTCTCAAAAATGGGCCCTTCACTCCTATGTTTAGAGTTGATGAATCTACAGATGGTGATATTGTCATTCCATCTCATTATGCTCCAAAAGACCTTTCTGAGTACACTGAGCCTGAGAAAGTTTTCCTGGATAGTGGCTTGCAGTTGATTTTAATAGAATCTCTTGATAATGTAATGTACAATAACATTGTCAACTGTGACACTGCCAAGCAGATCTGGGAAAAGATTGAAATACTCTGTGAGGGAACTAAGGAGGTTAGATCTAATCAAAGAAGGATACTGATTTCACAATATGAGGGTTTCATGGCCAAGTCAAAAGAAAGTATTACTGATGTGTTTGAAAGGTTCAATAAGCTGATTAATGACTTGCAGCTTCATGACAAGTACTATGAAGCTGAAGAAGTGAACTTGAAATTTTTGCTTACTCTTCCTGATCATTTGGAACTAAAAATCTCAGCAATCAGGGAAGGGATAGACTTGAGTATAATAACTCTGGAAGTCCTGTATGGAATCTTGAAAACATATGAACTAGAAATGATTCAAAGGAAATCATTAAGGTCTGGTCAAGGGCATGTTGTAGATGGTTCAAGTGCTCTAATTGTCAATGAAATCCAGACCTCCAATGACGAACCAAGATCCCAGACTCTAGCTGCCTCAACAAGTGAGCAAAGAATCAATGATTCACATGAACAAGTTATACTGGAACTGGAAGAAGATGAGTTTTACACCCTAGATGAACTTGATGAGCTAGATCAATCAATGGCCTATCTGACAAGAAAGTTCTCTAATATTAGAGTTAAGAAGCCAAGGTTCTTCAAGGGTAAATGACAGTCATTCAACAAAGACAACAGCTGAAAAGGAAAAGGGAAGTACACATCTGATAGCAAAAACGGTTACAAAACTGGATCTGTGGACATATAAAAAATGAGGTGCTTCAATTGTGATGAGTTGGGCTATTTTGCTACAAAATACAGGAAACCCAAGAAAGCAAAGAAAGACAAGGCTTATCTTGAATTAGAAGAAAAATATGAAGCTCTTCTAAAGAAACTGCAAAACAAAGCTTATATTACAGAAGGTAAAAGTTGGGATGACTCTGACAATGATGGAGATGAGAAAGTTGGAAATTATGTATTAATGGCCTTGGAGCAAGGAGGGTCCTCTTCATCAAAAACACAGGTACCAACTCTTACCACCATTGATTTAAATGTGAATGAATATAAGGAAACTGTTGAAAAGATGAGCACAGAAATGTTTCACATTCACACAAGTATGGTGGCTGCCAATGAAGAAGTGAGCAGACTGACAAAAGTAAATGAGAAGCTTGAGAATGAGAAATAGGAAAATGAATTATTGATAGTAAAACTTGAAGCTGTAAAACAAGAAAACATTTATCTAAAGAACAAGCTCAGTGTGCAAATGAGATTGAAGCTCTGTTAAAGGAAAAGCTAGAGAAAAATGAAAGCCACCTAAAATAATTTCTAGAATATGAACACAGAGTTGAGAATTTTCTTGCTCTTTCAGATATAAATGTGATTGACAAAGTATATAAGAATATAAACCAGGCTGACTATGCATCATATGCTGTTAATTTTCAAAGTCCAGTCTTTGTCGACATTTTACAATGATCTAATTTAAATTCTGCAAGCTTATAATCTCATGCTTTCAGTACAATGAACATCTTTTTGGTACATGTATAGCAGATTCTTCTATTATAGACAGGAAAATTTAGTAGGAAGATGCATCGATTTTCAAAATTAGTAGGAAGATTCATCGAGTTTCTTTCTATGTAGTAACTGTTTGGTGTAGAAAAAAGTGCTTGCAAGATATGCTAATCACACATTGATGCTAACAAGAGTATGGAGTGCTAATTACAGTTTCTAAATTTTGTATATATTTATACATGTATATTTCTGCAATGAATTTATAGAGTTCATGCATACACGCAAGAAACAGACATTAAAAATATCGTGTTCACAAATTCTGATACTGAGAATTGGAGCATGGCCTCTGATCAGTTTGATGAAGAAAGTGAAGGCTACTTTTCATGTATATCAAATGAAGTTATTTTTTTCCTCTCAAGAAAGATATTCACTTGGAAGCTATAAAAAATGATTGCAGTTAAATTGCGTCCTCTTGTATTCATTGAGAATATTCATAATATTTTGATTAAGGTGATCTACATCATTATAACCGGTGGCAGAGCTAATATGTTCTAGCAAGTTCGAGATTAGAGAAAAAGAGAAGATGTTAAAGGCCTCATAGTGTTATTTTCGTTCCTCAGCTGGTCTGATTGCAGGAGTCCTTTTTATCTCTACTAAAAAAGTCGCTTTCTGTGATGAATTATCCCCTAAACATCAGCTAATTTATATTAAGTCATTACTGACCCTTTAGCATATATCTCATCCATTCAATAATCTTTCCAAGGTTTTTGAACTAGTGTCCATCTTGCACGCTATTAATAATTTTTTCTTTTAAATCCACTGCCCTAGCTTTATAATTTATGTCACCAAGAAGTTGTTCAACCTTATTTTTTATTTCATCTTTCCTAATGATGCCAGTTTCATCTTTCTCAAACCCCAGTCCTACTTTCCAGACATCACAAATATAACTCTCGTAGAGGAACTGATCAACAAAGTATGGCCAGCAGAGGAAAAGAACTCCGTTGCTCAGACCTTCTGTAGTAGAATTCCAGCAATGGCTCATGAAACAAGCAACTGACGGATGACTCAGAACTTTTTCGTGAGGAGCCCAACTTACTATTTTTCCACGACACCCTATTCGCCCTTCAAATTCTTGTCCGTGAGCTTCTTCATTTGTCATACCAGGACGCAAAACCCATAGAAAAGGATTCTTGGTTAGTTCAAGTCCTAAAGCCAGTTCTTGAAATTGTGTTTGATAAAAAATAGTAAGGCTTCCAAAGGCGGCATAAATAACCGAACAAACTGGTTGTTGATCAAGCCATGACAAGCAGTCATCATCCTCGGCCCAAAAAATTGCATGCCTGATTTCCAGGCTTGCTACTTGCGGGAAGTGCACCTACTGGTAATATTTCTGGAAATAATGAAAATGTAGATGGCTCCAATTCGTAAGCTGTATTGCATATTATGAAGTCCGCTAATTTAAAACATTGATTATTTTCAGAGAGAAATTGAAAGAAACTCTTTTGTACTGCTATATCGCGGATGCAAGCCCATCCAAATGTTTCCGTTTTGAGAGCAGGCATTGTGGCGGATAGATGAAGCATCTACTTCTTTAAAATGGTTCCTGCATTAAGATTTATTTAATTTTGACCCGTATTCTACAGTGTAAATCTCAATGACCAAACAACAATAACTCCCTTATGATAATTACAATATATATCAATATATAAATCTCGGGATGAGTGATAATTGAACTAATGACCTGAGATTAGAGCTGGCTACTTGTGCGGGTTTGAACCGCCCGCTCGGGACCGGCTCGTGGGGAAGCCCAGATTTATTCGGTTCGAACAAGGCCGATTCAAAACCGCACAATTCGTTAAATATTACGAGCCGATTATGAATATTATATTAGAAAACCAGGACCGGAAGCTCGCCAACCCGGCTCGTGAACCCGCCGCCAACCCATGTATAATTTATAAAGAAAAGTCTTTTTCTTGAAAAGGTTCTTTTATGTTTACGATTCACGTGCCAGTTGCGAATCATTATTTTTCGGTTCAAACGCGGCCCGAACCGGATTCATTACTCTACCGGGTCGGTTTAATGTTAAGGTTTTCAGTGCCCAACCCGTATGCGGCCCGGCCCGAACCGCACGGACCACACAAGTGGCCTGCTCTACCTGGGGATGACCAGAGACTTACCATTAAGCTATCCCTCTCAAATTTTTTATTAGGTTCCGAAGATAAAAAATTTGCATCTCATGAGGAAGATAAAAAGTTTGCATCTCACGGGAAAACAATAAGCCATTAGGAAGATAAAAAAATCATTCATATCCCCCATCTAGTTCCAATCCATCCGGAATCAAAACCAAGCGCATCCTGTCATCATCCACATCAATTTCGTTTTTCGACATCGCTTTTAGGACACGCAAGTGATTAAAATCAGTGTTTACAAATGTAAATTTAAAACCATGTTCTGCAATTTTTTGCATAAGCTTCATTATTGGAATTACATGGCCTTGTGCAGGGTATGGTATTGCTATTACATGCAGAAGCGTGCTCATATCTTTGTCGTTAACTTGATACTTCTTGCATTCTTTTAGCACGCTACTACTGCTTATTGTGTGTAATTTTATTTTTTTAATATTTGACCAGCATAGCTTTTTATGATAAACTTGAAAACATAGTTAAAAGGTCATGTCAAGTTAACTAAGGGAGAAAGTTATAGTTTTTCTGAAAGAATTTTTTTAGTTAATTAGGTACAATCACCTAAACTAGAATTTTTAGTTTCAATATTGATTTGATGTTTGTCATGTTTATACATTTACCACATCATCAAACAACTATATAAACATGCTTTAGTGTGTTCTACATGAAATTTAAGGGAAAGGTAAATTTGAAAATAGTTAGTTTCAAAATGTATTTAATAATTGAAGTTAATTTTTTATTTTAGCATTAAAAGACATTTTTAATGCCAAATTATAGCAATTACCATAATCATTTTACATGTTGTGCTAAAAACTCAATTCTAAAAGGGTTCTTTATATCTTTTGGATGCAAATATGCATAAATACATCATTGATTTTAAAATTGAAATCAATGATACATTTATGCATGCATACCACATCATCAAGTAATCACAAATGACATTAATATTGGTGAACTTTATATAAAATTTAGGAAAGAGAGTAAGACAAAAATTAGTAAAATTAGAAATATTTGGATGCAAAATGCAACTAATATTGGAGTTGAAATTTTATTTTAGTAACAAAAAAAAATACTTCTTACACCGAACTCAGTTTTGTTCGAGCTCGTATATGAACTACTTCGAGTATCGTAGTATGGAAACTCAATTCCTCTCGAGCTTGTTTAAAAATTTCATCTATTTTTTTAAAATTCATTTTTATTATATTTGAATCAAATTTTATTTAAATTTTTATAAATTTTTTATTCTTTTAAGTGTTGAACTAGCGAGCCAACTCGGATTAACTCGTTTAAATCCGACTCGTTTCATTTAGCTCATGGGTATAGTAAACTCAGCTAGCTTGTCTATTATAAATAAGTCAAATTTGATCACAGATTTAATCTCGTTTATCTTAGATGAAAAGACTTGTCTTTTTCAAAAATACCCAATTAAACTCGTTTATTAAATAACTATCTCAACTTGAATTACATCCGAGTTATATGTAATTCAATTTTTGATGTCCACCAAATTATCTTGATACGAGAAAATATGCAAGTTTGGAGTTGGTTTGTCTAGTTATTCAAATTATGCATTGGTTATAATTAAGAACTATATAATATTTTTTGTTGTATATGAATTTTTTACTAATATTTAATAAAATTTAAGGAAAAACTAAATAAAAGATACACATGTACAAAGTATACCGGTAATAATATGCATTATCTGTATCACAAGATCAAGTTAAAAATTTAAAATAATTATATATTTATTTTAGTTTCAACTTAAAATAATTATGTATTTATTTTAGTTATTGCAAAAAGTAGTATTCAAACAATTCCGAAAATATGATGTAACTCTTTTAATAAATGCATTTTTACCTAATTCATCTCATAATTGCCCCAACTAAAAATATCCAATGATCCAAATTAAAATTAACTTAAAGTCCTAAACCAGTCATTAATATCTTGTAAAAAAAAAATCTTTCATAAATATGAATTTGGCTGATTTAACTTGTAAAATTTAATATTCCAACTCTATTTCTCATTTAAAAATAGTTGCTTTGGATCTGTACAAATGTATATAGGCTGGCTAATACCATTTTAGTGACACCTAACATTGAGATGTTTATTTTAATGCAAACTTATTTCTTTACGACACAACACAAAGCATGTATGCAACTAGATTATAAGCTGAATAAATAGAAAATATAGGCACCTGCATGCATGCGGGAAACCTGTAAAATTTTAAGCATATATAAACTGCAGGTAAACATAAACCAAACATGAATGCAAGTTTTGGTATCATTATTTAATTAGATAATTGGCAATTTTATAATATAGAGCAAACTGCAAAATCACACATGAATTGAAATAAAAAGCCAGTTTATATTTATACATGAACTAGGCTAAAAGCATAAAGACAATACAATTACAAAACATACGGCATGGGCAGGGGCGGAACCAGGAATCTAACATGGGGGACCAAAATAAATAAAAGTAGAAAATATACTGATTTATTTGAGATGTGCACGTGATCAAATAAAAAAAATCAATGATCTCCTGGGCAGAAATGGTCTCCGCAATCTCCTTTTCAATATACACTATCAAATAATCCCTAAGAAATTCATCTTTCATTCGATTGCGAAGACTTTTTTTCACAATTTTTATAGCAGAAAAAGATCGTTCAGATGTTGCAGTAGATGCTCGAATAGTCAAGACAAGCCTTAATAGTCTATCAACTAATGGATACATGTCAGCTTTCCCTGTGGTTACCAATCCATGACAAAAATCACCAAGAGTAGACAGATTCTTCAAATCTGGATGAACCGGAACATCTAACCCATAATTTTGTAGTTCACACTGTAGATGGATTTTTTCATCTCCCAAAAAATCTTCTGGATAAAACTTTTCAGCTAACTTGCAAATGTTCTCTATGTTTAAAGACCTGTAACCATCCCTAGGATTTAGTGATGCACTTAAAATGAAAAGCTCCGTCATTTGTTCACTGAATCTATTGTTTAGCTCCTGTAATTGTTGATCACGTATTAACGAATTGAAATCAATAATTTCATCAGTGTTCTCAGAATCAATACCTTCATTAACAATCTCTGGATTTTGAGGATTTTGCTCGGAGTTTCTGTTTATCCCACCAAAAAGCAGAGGCTCAACTCCAACTCCATCTCCAGTGACTTCAATTGAGGCGGCAAAATGTTCTTCATCTTCACAAGTAGTTGTTTGCTTCTTCTTGTGTTGAAAATAGGATGTAATCTCTTTTCTCTTACTCATAGTTACGGATTAGATACAAAGGTAGAGTAGATAAATAGAGATGATAATAGGGATGTAATTTTGTAACTTGTATGTATAGTGTGTGTTGGGGGTTTTGGGACCGGAGCAGAACAACTGAACAAGTATGTTTTATTTTTAGACTTTAGTTTTAAACATCTTTTTTTTTGTTTCAAATTGTACTATCTTTATCTTATATGTTTATTTATTAATTATTAAGATTAATGAACAAATTCCATGATTTCAATCTAATCAATATTATTTTGAATGAAATAATTAACAAAATCAATAAAATTTTGTATAATCAATTCTCAATTTCAATTTTTTTTTAAATCTAGGGGGACCAAAAAAATTTTTGATAGTAAATTTTAAAATTTTATATTAAAATTTTGGGGTTATTCCGCAGTTGACGGGGACCGGGGCTCCCTTCGATCCCCCTAGTTCCTCCCCTGGGCATGGGGCAGGTCTTTCATAGGACTATGCATTCCAAATTATTTGCATTACAATTAATTAATTGTTTTGACTAAACCTTAGAACCAGTAAAATAAATTCTTATATTTTGAAATATTTGTATTCGTTAAACTTGAGTCTCAACACTACATTTCAACTTAATATTGTCAAAAGAAGTGAATCAACACCTCATTTTCAATCAATATCAACCAAGAATGTAATTTCACAAGCAATATATATAAGGACAACCATTTATAAGCTAGTAGTTTATTATATTGAGGTTTGATTAAGAAAGCTAGAAATAAAGAAAAGGAGCCCTTTCCAATTAAGAAATTAGCTAAAACGGTTTCTTCAAATCTTGAAGTAAAGGGTTCTCAAACACTTAAACATAACACACAGACATAACACACAGTAACTGAATAAAATTATTAGAGGCCGCTTCTAATAAGAAAATGAAATGCCATTGATCAACCTACGTTTAACCAGCTTGCTTGGAGGACTTCAACTTGCATTCTTTAGCTTCTTCACTTCCTCCTTAAGCTCCTCCAACTTCCTCAATTCTTCTTCTAAAACTGTCATTTTGCCTGAGCACCTAGGACGTGCAATTTGAGAAGAACTAACCATGATTCTCCTAAAAACAATGCAAATACTTTAGTCTTACAAACATATAAATATAACTAAATTTTTTAATTAAATTTAATATAGCAAACTATATTTAGAATCAGAATGCTTGATCTTATCTAGGACGTGCAATCTGAGAAGAACTCGATTTTGTTTATTGAATAACCAACTCGTCTCGTATTAATTACATCCCAATTATAGTAATTCAAATTTTAATATAAAGAAATTTGTCGATACACCTTTTATTTTGATACAAAAAATTATGGAAATTTAAAGTTAGTTTATGTAGTTTGAAATTCTTTTAACCGGTTACAATAACTACACTATTTTTTTTCCGCCAACCAACTTGTCTCACCTCATTTAAACCGACTCGTGAACTTACGAGTAAACTCTCGATTCGGCTCACTACAAAAAAATAAGGCTAAATACAATTGCACAAATACAACCAGAGTTAATTTCAACCACCTTCAGTTGAATTTAAGGGCACGACTGAATAAAACCGCATGCGGTCGTATTTAAATACGATCGTATTATGTGATCGAATTTAGTAATAATTACGACTGAATAAATACAACCGTATTTATATGCAACCATATACAGTTGGGTTTCGGCGTGCTACTAAATTTAACCTCCCTCGGTCGAATTTAGCCTTACCAAAAAATGGAGGAAATTTTCCCGCCAACCAAATTTTATGACACTGCTAAATTCAACTGATTTCGGTCGAATTCGATATTTGAAAATGGAGGGAAATTTCCCGCACTTTTAAAAATTTAGTTGCAAAAGTGGAGGGAAATTTCCCTCCTTTCTGAAAATTATAATTTCAGAAAAATTCAATTGTGTTTATCTAACATGACAGTCTTCGATTGTATTTAGTACTATTATAATATTTTTTTTAAAGAAAATTATTTGAAGGTTAGTAAATATTTTGAAAAAAATTATGTATAAAAGTTAGAATAAAATTTACACGGAAGTTAAATTTTTAGTTTTTGCAAAAAAGATCATTATGGTAAGCGCATTTTCAAATTTCTTTTATTCGATGCATAACAAAAATTGAAAATTTATAAAAGTAGATTGACCAATACTTCTTACTAGTGTTTAGTCCCATATTAATGTTTCAATTTTTTTAAAAATATTTATGAATGATCTAACTATAAGGATGATGTCAAGATATATGTATTTTAGCTATATAATAATTTTTTTATAAAAATATGAAAGTATTTGGTTTGCTATTTTAATAGTTAAATAATAGTTTTGCCGGTACTTCTTACTAGTATTTTGTCCCATACAAATATTTTGATTTTTTTTTTGAATGATCCAATCTTAGGATGTCAAGATATATATATTTTAATGATATGATAAGATTTTAAGAAAATAAATAAATTTATCTATTTTGCTATTTTAATAGTCAACTATTAGTTTGACTCATTTAAAGACAAGCGTTTGTCTTTAAACTAGTCAAGTTCAGTCACAAATTTAAGCTCCTTTAACTAAAACGAGCTACTCGTATCATTTAAAAATGCTTGAACTCAAATATGTTTATTGAATAACAGGCTCGTTTTGTTTATACCCCAATTATTGAATTTTTTTCCGATGTTATGCAATTTATCAATACACCTTTTATCTTTATACGAAAAATTATGCAAATTTGGAATTAGTTTGAATAATTTGAAATTCTTTTAACCCTTTTATTTTGATATGAAAAAGTATGCAAATTTAGAGTTAGTTTGTCTAGTCATAATAACTACTCTAAATTTTTTAATAACAGCAAATATAGTAACAATTTTCAAAAAAAAATAATATTCCAATTTTGGCTCCCTCTGTAGACATAGATATTTGTAAGTTGTTGCCGGCTCGCAGCCACAGTTATTTGTACGTTGTTGCCGGCTCGCAGCCACAGTTATTTTAATGGAATACTATTTCTTTACAACAGAGCACAAAGCAATAGACATAAATAGAATGGTACTTATGTGCATGGTGGAATTCCATAAAGCTTCAAGCATGTATATTTATAAACAGCATGGGTTCGTAAACAAAACATGAAAGCAAGTTTTGGTGTCGGTGATTAGTTAAGCAAAAAAAACAACACACTCATAATATAACATATATAGAGCAAACTGCAAAACCAGACATGAACCAAAATGCAAAACCAGTTTCTTTGTGCTAGCTTGTACAGAACTATGCCACAAGCATATAAATATATACAATTACAAAACTACACAACGAGGTACAGGGAGAGCTCAAGGCATGCCTTCATGTGATTATGCATTAATCGTTTCAAGTGAACCTTAGAACCAGTACTATACATTGAATTATTAAATTTTGAAATATTTGTGTCTGTCAACTCTGAGAGTCAACACTACATTTCAACTTAATACTATACAAAGAAATGAATCAGTACTTCATTTTAAATTAATATCAGTACTGAAATTTTTTTATTACAGGTAGCTTCTAATAAGAAGTGATATGCCATTGATCAACCTGTATTCAACCAGCTTGCCTGGAGGACGTCAGTGTGCATCCTTCTTCACCTTCTTCCTTTCCTCCTTCAGCTCCCCAATCGCTTCCTCCAATTTTCGCACTCTTTCTTCAAGAATTTCCATTTTGCCTGAGCACCTAGGACGTGCTCTCGGAGAAGAACTAGCCTGCTGCTGATTCTCCTAAAAATAATGCATCTACTTTAGTCTTATAAACATATAAATACAACTAAATTTTTTAGTTAAATATTATTTAGCAAACTATATTTAGAATCAGAAGGCTTGATCTTACCTCATCACTAGGCCTATTTTCGGGTACTGGAACCCTATTTTTGTTCTTCTTCAGAATGAGGAGTGTGGGATCATTTGGATCTGCAATGAAATTGTCTCTAAATCCTTCCTTTACAGCTGGAGGCACTCTTTGACATATCTTGATAATTCCTTTAACATTGGCAAAATGATATTTGAGTCTTGTAATGCCGGACACTGGGTGTGAGCAATAGTTGCACACTGCATAGGTTCTGGTACCCATCTCTTGCTTTGTGCCATGATCCCAAGCATAGTCCACTTCTCTGTTGTTCACTGTGCGATAGATATTATAATTTTAGCATATATTCTACTAGCTTATCAAAATTCTTAAGATTTTGTATCCATTAAAGAATAAAAGAAATATTTATATTTAAATATACATGCTTGTTCTATTTTTTCTTTAAAGTAACTTTTGAAAAATAAATTTTTAATGACACATATTGTCCACAAATATTTTTAAAAAATCAAACAAACAAATAAAAGTAAAATAGTGCATCCACCGGTAACTAAAACTGATTTAACTTACTTGTTGATAGTGATGCTGGAAATTGATGGATCTGACTAAAAAATCAATTGATTAGTACTGTTGAGATGTAAAATTAATTGAGATATGAGTTTTGGAACAATTGATGAAGAAATGTAAATAAAACTAGGACAAAGAAATGTTTAGGGCGGCCAATACCTTACCCTTCAAAGTCTCTGGTATGAGATGGTACCCGTACTATGAATTTAGGACAGTGACCTTCAAAGTCTCTGGTATGAGATGGTACCCAAACTATGAATTTAGGACAGTGAAATGTTTGATGCGGCCAGTAAGCAACTTGTATGTTACCCTCGAGAACGTTTTTATATTTATATGAGTCACCTTGACTAATTAGATTAGGGATTGAATATTATAATATAACTATAATATGACTATTTTAGCCTCCCCATTTTATTTTAAATTACATGAAAATATTATTCTTATTTATTCTATTTTTCTATTGTTTAAATATAAGTGATAATTTTTTATTATATAAATTAGTTCATTTATTTAATAATCAACTGTTATTTATATTTCCTTAAACTAGGAAAAATTATATATAGAAAATATCAACAAGTAATAAAAAAGTAAGAATTAATCTAAAACTTTAACATTGTACAAACAATGATTTATGAATTAATGAAAAAAAAGCGGGCGTAGAAAAGAATTTTTAATAATTTTAATTACTTTTAAATTTATGGTTAAATTTCGTTGTTGAACAAAAACCATTATCTTATATTTTATTAAAATCTCTTAAATTTCACTGAATTACTAAAATAAAGGTACATATAACCAAATTCATGATATAAGAAAAAAATTATTCTTTTAAAATTACTAAAAAACAAGGAACCCATTTAAATATATCATTTATTATCATAGATATACAGTACGATATTTTAGAAATAAATATTATTTAACATATTTGATAGTTGAATAATAAAATAAATAAATAAATGGTTAATGTAAAATAGTATACAAAGACATATTAGAGGCATATATAAGTTGAATACTACTATTTTTTATTTTTTTATTTCAATTTTCGAATTTATATTATAATTTATATTATATGAAAATTTTGAGTTTATTAGTTTCATTATTAAATTTAATAATAATTTCAATTATATAATCATACAATAAAAGAGTATCAAGTTATGAAAATCAAAATTTTATTCAATAATATGTAAATAGATCACATTTTTTGCAATGAGAATAAATAAATAAATATATATATATACATATTTATCGATAATTTGTAGAGAGTAAAATTAAATTGTTACTGTAAAGTTTGCAAGAGATTTTACATGATATAATTTGTTGTGCAAGACATTCCTGTACCTCAACAAGACTAAGTCAAATTGACAACCCTAAGTAAGTTGACAACCCTAAGTAAGTTGTATTGTTATCTTAGTTTGTATTTGTACTTGTAACATTTTAAAGTCTGTAAAAATGCAAAGGAGCATACTGGAGTCTTTTTGCTTAAACAGTATCAAGCCTAAAGATTATATCTGGGAGAAGATCAAGAATATCATGCCTCAGAAGAATTTTGAAGAAGTTTAGAGTTGAATAAATCTGTTTGGATAAAAATACTCTAAGTCAAGATCTCTACAAGTCACAGATTTAGTGTTATACATAAGTCACTCGAGAACTCCAAATGACTTATTTAGTTTACTAAAGGTTAATGGCATGTCTTATTGTACAATGTGTAAACCAGCAGTTAACTGAATTATAAAGTTAACACCCGTCCTTGGTTAGCAGTAATAATTTAGATAGAAAAATCTTGTAACACTCTCAAGGAAATATTTTCAACCCTTATTTTCTTGGAAATAGATTCAACATCCATGACTCTTATAAAAGTATTATTCTGAATATAATTCTCCATTGTGCAACCATAAATTTATCGCAACATACAATTCTGCAGTCTCCAACCTACGTCCTTCGGATTTCTTCAATGGCCAACACTCGAAACCATACATCAATGTCGGTCTAACTGTCAATCTATAGAATTTATCTTTCAACTTCACAAGTACGCTCTTATCACATAAAAATGCAATAACAGCCTTCCATCTAATCCAACTTGCCTTAATACGATGTGTAACATCAGCAAGAATATCACTGTTGCTCTTGATGATAAAGCCCATATACTTAAAACTATCAGTTTGTGGAACACGGTCATCTAGAATGTAAATGGCAACATCCATCTCTTGATTCTTTTCACTGAAATTATCCCAAATATACTTTGTCTTAGGAACAACTCAAACGTAATCCGTGAGCCTCTAATGATGCACTCCACCATTCTAAACTTGTATTAACCTCAACTTTAAATTCCATAACTAATACAATATCTTCCGCAAGCAATATACACCAAGGAACATGAGCTTGGATGGTACTAGTAATCACATCTAAAATAATAATGAAAAGCAAGGGGTTTAATACCGACCACTGATGAAGGCCCACCTCAACTGAAAAATATTGAGTATCTCTTAACGATGTCTGAACAAACGTCATTATCGCTAAATACATATCCTGAATAACATCTCCATACCCAGGCGGAACCCCTTGAGCCTCTAAATATCTCCAAATTATTGCACGTGAGACACTATCATAAGCCTTTTCAAGATCTATAAACACCATATAAATATTTTTATGACGCTTCCGATATTTCTTCATGAGGCAACGAACAAGATATATCGCATCGTTGACCTGCCAGGCATAAAACCATATTGATTGGTAGAAATATAAACTATTCCCCTAAACCTGCACTAAATAACTCGTTCTTAGAATTTCATTGTATAATTAAGTAACTTAATACCACAATAGTTACTACAACATTGAGCATCACCTTTATTCTTACAGACTCAACCGCCAATCACTAGCCACCTCGGTTGTCCGAAATATAACATTAAAGAGATTCATCAACTAATTCATACCATTTTCTTCCCGACATTGTCAAAATTCAGTTGAAATCTCATCTAAATCTATTGTATTACCCTTAACCATCTATTATTCCCTAACAATATAACAACATAATTACAGAAATGTGGTTGAATGGAACTCTTGTTACTTTCTACTTTTTTGAAAATAATATACAACCGTGTTTGTGAATATGCAAGAATGCAAATAAGACTTTAAAAGTATTCAACTAACACAAAGTAAATAAACACAAGTTTAAATTTTTTTGATGGATTTGTCGTTCGACCAGAGATGAATATATTGAAGAAATCTCTGTGATGCAAAATGGACACAGATGCTTACAAATGTTTCTTACAACTTAAAACTTAAGAGTACTAAAGATACAGATTGCTTGTTCTTATTGTTGTTCTAGTTAAGTTCTAAGATACTTCATACACTTGGTTTATTTATTCACCAAGATTACATGTGTAATAAGACAAAAATAATATTTCCATCAGTTAGTTCCAAGCATATCTTCTTCATTTTTCTGTCGAATACAATCCAACTTAGATACAACATCTTTGAACGAGCTTGTTTTGCATGGAAATGGAAATGCTTCATTTTCTTCTAATACCTGCAATGAGGCTGCCACATTCCCTCTGTGCACTATCAACTCATGTGACTCTGTCAGCTTCTGTCAAGTCACTATCAACTGCTCTCTTTGTTGATTATCTATTGAAGCTTCATAGGTGTTATCTGTTGACACTATATTAGTATCATCCGTTGAAGTTTTCTTGATAACATCCGTTGACAATTTTATCTGATATCCGTTGAAGGCTTCTTGACTAGCTTATTCGTTGAGGGCATATGAGTTATCCGTTGAAACTTTTAGAGTCATCCGTTCAAGCTTGTAGATTGGGAGTTGAAGATGTTTCCTTAGCAGTTGATATTCTTTCACTTATACAAAATTACAAAGTATTTTATATTTACAATTAGCCCACCTATTTTGTATATCTTTCTAGTTATCAACACGACTTAAAAAAACTAAAACTCCCAAATCCCTTAGCTATTATAGTGTACAGAATGTGCTATATACTTATTTAAATAAGCTACTCCTTTAACGGATAGATAACTGTGGTTATCCGTTGAAGGCTACAAAAGACACTTAATAAATCTACTTAAGGTGTTTTGGTATCATCAAGACTACAACATATTTCTTACAATCTCCCCAAATTTATGTCTAATGGAACTATAGGCATAAATTTAGGTTGACTTGATGATAACAAAACATCCTATATGATAATACAAAAAAAGTAGATAAATTTCAAAGTGCTGCATTAAAATTGAAATGTACAAAAAAGGTTAAAGAAGGGTTACATGTCATTATCAAGGTGCTTCTCTAGACTGAGCAAATCATTTTCTTTTCCTTGATTCCTTTGTTTTCTTCCCCAATTTCTCATTATTTTTCTCAATTTGAAGTTGGAGTTGTTTGTAGAATTCAGCTTCATTTTATTCATTGATATCCAGCACCTCTTGCATCTCTTTGAGAGTTTCATTATTAGAAACTTTAAGCTAGTTTTCAAATCTAAAAAATCTTCTCACATACTTCTCATCTCTAAACTGCATAATTCAGTAGGGTTTCATGTGCCCCAATATTTAAAATAGTTAGTACCCTTGGTAATGCACTAGGATCTCTCCATCTTTATCTGATTGAACTTATTTTCTTGAGTATTTCTGATTTAGCAACCTTTGAGAATCCAAAATCTTTTTTTATTGCATAAAATACCTTGACTAAGACATTGTAGCTTGTATTGAGAATCCTGTAGAAAGGCCATATTATCTCATGACCACCCTTATATCTGAACACCAATCTCTCTGGAAGTCTGTAAGTAGCATCAATTCCTCTCACTTCTTTCAGTTCATCCAGATAGAGTTCAATGTCAGAAAATTCTTTGATGTCACAGATGTAGAGTTGATCATCCTTGTTGACAGTAGGCTTTGGTTTTGAGATGGATTTGGTTGGAGGTAGGGTTGGCTTGATCTTCCTTCTTGAGGTTCTCTTCTTTATTGATAGTGGCATGTTTAGATCTGGAATTGGTAAACTCTCCTAATATGTAGGTTCATCCTTTGACACTATAAGATCACCATGAAAGTTTACCTCGGGATTGACCTTGATTTCAGATGTTTCCATAGTGGGCACAGTTGGTTGACTTGTAGAAATTGATTGAGATGGTTCACTTTCCTTTTCTTCTAAAATTCTACTTACCCATCTCCCTGGTCTTATCTTTATTCTTTTACATGTTTTTCACTCAGGCTTTTTTTTCTTTTTTTTCTTCAACATCCAATTTCTTCTCAGTTGTAGTAGCAAGCTTTTAAATTTTCTTTTAAGCTTCCTTAGCAACCTGCTTTTTCTTTAGCTGTGACCTTACCCTCAAAGCTTCTCACTCCCTTACTTCTTCAAACCTTGGATGTCCACTCATTACATAAATCATCTCTCTATATTTGTAAATTCTTGCTATTCTGTCTCTCAAAGTTACATCCTTGGTTGTCTTGTAGCTAGCAATTATTTTGACCATGCGTTTCTACTCATCAGGCCTAGTAGGTGAATGATCAAGCTGCATTGGATGTTTGCTTGTGAATCTAAAAGTTGATGGTTTTGGATTGAGCACCACAACAGGCTTAACTTCATCTACAAGTGATGTCCCTCCCTTGTCACCTTTCCCAGCTTCATTTCTGCTACAGTAAGAGGCTTCAACCGTGTGAAGTGCTTCACATATCATGATTATTGTGCAGTTGAGCCAAATACTTGAGCTAATCTTGCATCTATCTTTTCTTTCCTCTCTTTGAGCTTTAACTCAACTGCAGCTAGATTGATGAGATCTATGTTGTCCAACTCCCCTTTGACCGATGGCTTTGGCATAGTAACAGATGGAACTATTACTTTAGTGGCTTGAACATGCACATCCTTCTCCCATTACCACATAAATGGTCTTTACCAACATCCAAAAATGGTGTTTCCATAAAAAATATTACCTTATGTGGCATGAAATCGGAAATATTTATATATGGCAACATCATAATTAAATGGTACTATAATTGTTGCCTTAAATTTGCTATGCCAACACCTATACTGGTGTTGCTTTAGATCGGTCAAAGCTCAGTCACAAGTTCATCTGCTCGGCTATTTTTCAAAGCTTCTCAGTCCTTTCTTTCTATTCAAAGATCTAAATAAAGGTACACCCAGATTATAATATATTAAAATGTGAGTCACAAACCCTAATTTTTGGGTTCTTCAATATTTATTTACAAGCCCTTTTGGGGGGGGGTTTGAATTTGCTCCCGAACCCTAATTAGGGGGGGGTAGAATTTGTGTAAAAATCCTGATTTTGGGTGGTTTTAATTTGTCAAATTTGGGCTTATCAATTTTAGAAGATTCCATATGTCTAGTATTTTTATTATTAGTGTTCTCAAGCAATAGTAAACTCTGGTAAAGGTGATGCAATTAGTCAGATCTAGTCTTTTTCTCTGTTTCAAGAGATGAAAGTGGTTGTGTATTATATGGATTTAGCTTATGGCTTGTTTATAATTGTTTATAATTTATGGGTTGAACGCTTTATATGTGAACACTATATATGTTCCATGTAAAGAAGAAATCACAGTGGTTATAAAACCTTGAGCAAGCCTTTTTTGTGTTATGAAATGCAAATGAGTAAAAAATTAGTTACTAATTATATCATTGCAGAAGTAATTTTGATTATCATTTAGCTCTTGTTTTTGTTTGGTTGGTGTTACAGCCTGGATGAAATGGGAGCTCTGTGGATAATACTTTTGTTGAGAGATCATGAAACATGGCGCATTTTCACAAGCGTGTGGTTGCATTCCGGAGTTTTTCATCTTATTGTCAACCTCATTAGCATACTCATTGTTGGACTGCATTATTAAAATATGGTAGTGAACTTCTGTTGGTTTATGACATCTAATCAAAAGTTTCATTGTCATTTCTGTTTTCCAATATAAAAAATTGTATAAATTGTGGATTTTCCGTGCAGGTTCCGAGAGAGTCCTTGATTTTTGTGATTCCTGCATTTGGGGGCGTTCTTTCTTGGGAAGGAGAAGGAGCTCCATTTAAGAAAACGGATCAGGGCATCACTTACCAGGTATCCCTTTAATTGCACTTTAAGAATGGATTTACTGGATTATGCATATTGCACTTTGAGAGTGGATTTACTGGATTATGCATATACAGGATTATGTTGTGACACGATGATATAGCGCTCCAGAACTATGCCGGTCTTTTTTCTCCAAGGTATACAACACATTCTTATATGAATATTCTGTTTTAACCTACCATGCCAGAATGTGCTCTTCTATTTTAAAGTCTTGAGTGATTATATTACATTCATGTTGTGTTTTCATGTTTATGTATAGAAATAGGGACACTAATACGGAAAATCTTCTAAAAGTAACTTTTTTAAAAAAATATCGTGGATATATTTTCAACACTGGAGGGAGAGATTTTTGTATAAGAAATTTATATGCTTCTTGTATTTCCAGAGCTTTGTTATTGCAGTGATTGCTATGTTTATAAATATTGAATTTCTAATCTATAATAATGTCTTGAATTCATGAACCTATTCGACTCAACTCGGCAGTAAGCCTTCTGTTTGATGGAGAGTGCAGAAACTGTTAAACTAAGTTCTCCTCTGAATCTAACTCTATTTTATAATCTATTTTATTTACTAGGTAGATAACCACAATTTCTTCCTAATTTAACATATTTCAGATGATTTAATATTAAAAATATCACACATAAAGGGGTGTATGAATTTTAACAGTGATATCAAGGAACCTGAATGGTCATTATCTGTGCTTAAGTGCTATTTATAACTGTAGTATAATGATTATGTACAAAGATCGCCACCTGATTAGTCTTTGTGTTTTATGAAATGAACCCTGTCCTAGTTAAAGTTAATAGAGTATTAACAAATTACTACCAATATAAATGTAAAGATCTTATCATGAAATTCATATACATAAATATCTATTACAATCTGTAAATTGTGTAACTACATCACTATATAGGATATGTCTTGCAATTTACTGACTAATAAACTGCCACAGGACATGACGTCCTTACATGGGAAGCACGTATGAAGGTCATTCTCGGCATTACAATGACGTAAGCCAATCTTTATATTAAAATTTTTAGGATCTTAACTCCCAAAATAGTACATAGCCTTGTACAGTAGGACTATTTGGTTAATTTTAATCGCGAAAAGTATCATGATCTTATTAAAATCATTTATCTAAATATCGTGTGATTTCTAAATTATAGTCAAATTTACATATATTGGCGTTTTCCAATCATATTGATTACATAAATGTGTACAATAAAAATATCGAAGACCTTAGGAAGCCTTTAGTTATAGATCCGTAGAATTATCTGAGAACTCGGCCTAACATATTTGGTTTTGCAGGCTTGCATATTTATATGAAGATATTGAGCCAAAGATTGTTCACTGGGACATCAAATCTAGCAACATTCTGATCGACCATGAATTCAATTCAAAATTTTCTTATTTTAGATTGGCCAAGCTCTTGGAATCAGGTGAAAGCCACATAACTACTAGAGTGATGGGAACATTTGGGTCAGTGTAATATGCCATCAAATATTATACACTTATCCTTTTGTAATGCTTTATTTGATTTTGGGACTTAGAATTTTCATTCAATCATTACTTTTTGTATAATATACAGTTATGTGTCTTCAGAGTATGCTAACACCGGTATGCTAAATAAAAAGTGTGATAATTATAGACTATGATCGGCCTGCTAGTATTTCAGGAGTAATCAACTTACTTCCTGATCTTGATATATAACATGGTTTTGGCTCCAGGTGGACTGCTGGTAAGCATTCTTCTGCGCAAATATATATGCTCACATAAATTGTAGATAGTTTGATGTCTTGATTTCCATTTTTCTGCCTACTATTTTACTTTATAGGTAATAACCACATGCACTCAATGTAGCCTCAGAGGTGAGTCTTAAAACAAAAGAAACCATTGGGTTACATGATATAACAGAATCGGTGAAAATTGTGGATGTTCCACAACCATCAGTGCAGAACTTGGACATAGTAGGGACTGCCAGAATTCTGGATATTTCCGAAGCAATAAATGAGTCAAGGAGTGTTAATGAAGCAACAGATTGATATTAAAGAGCTGAGCAAGCTGCAACCACCAAGTGAGCAGCCACCAAGTGATGCAACTGGAACAAGCAAGCAGCCACCAAGTGATGCAACTGGAGTAAGCAATTTCAATCCTTGATCCTGCATATCGTAGTTATAATGATGCCTTTTGCGATATTAGACCATATATGGTACTTTTTAATAATATTCTTGTGGCCGTAGATTGTAAATGAAGTACTTCATTTTATTTAAGTAGAATCAAGTCGGAATGTTGGAATTGATATTGGCATTATGTAGTGCTTGTATGACTGAAAGTATGTATTCAAGTTTTCTAAGTAGTTTTGACTTGGCTAGCATCTGGGGATTTGATTTTTGTGTTATTGTGGTTAGATTTGAACTATATTTTGGGATGTTATAATTTAGGCAAGAACCTGTCAATTTTTTTTGCTAAACATGTTGCCTTAGCCTAAAATAATATTGGCAAAAATAATTCAAAAGATGTTGCTATAGCCAGATAAGTGTTGGCAAAGATAAGAAATGTTAATAAAATTGGTGTTGCTATAGACTGAGACTGTGTTGCCATAAGAATTAAGGCAACATCAAATTTGTGTTGCCTTAAAAAACCCAGTGTTGCCATAAACTTAAAGCCAACACCGGTTCAGATGTTGCTATTGACATTATAATGTTGCCATAGAGGTCTACAGCAACACATTTTTGGTGTTGGAATTGTTCTGTAAATTGTGTTGGTAAAACATCAAAGGCCACATGCAAATTTCCAACACCCTCAAAATTGACCAAAGTGTTGCCTTAAGCTTTGTGGCAACATTTTTTAACATTTTTCACATTTTTTTTGATGTTGCTGTAGGCCATTTATGTGGTAGTGTCCCCTATTAGTTATCATCAAGTAGAAGTGGAGAGATTGAAGTTTGTGCAGCCACCAGTTTTTGGAGCAACTGAGTTTGAGTCTCTTGATTTTGTAGTATCTTGGCCACTGAATTTTCAATATTAGACATTCTTGAACCCAATGCCTCAACTTTTCTAGATAGATCACTTTTCTTCGTGAGCTTTTCCCGAATTTCTCTCATTGTGGCTGCTTGAAGCTTCTCATCCAAACTTGTGTACATATCCTTCTTGGATTCATCAGTTAAAGAGTTTGAGACCATCCAAATCTAGATCCTATTAGAGATTTTGAATCCTGTGAAGTTGGAGGGACTCTAGATGGGCTTGAAGAAGTGACCTTGTACCGGCATTGGTAGTGGCTGCTAAAGCTATTTGAGTTTAATTGATTAACGTGAAAAATATGGAGTTGAAGTGGTGAGAGCTGCATTCCTTGCTAAGCATCCATTCAGGAGTATTTGTTGTAGAACTAGGGCATGCATCTCCCCCTAAGTTCATGCCATCATCTATACCAAATTCTTCATCAAACTCATCATCATCAGCTCCAAAATTAGAATCTACATCAGATGTAAGAGGCAGTGTGGTTATTGCATCTTTGGCCCTTTATATTGATTCAGTTGTGTGGAGTAAATTCAATGTTCTTTCTGCCTCCTCATTGCCTTGAACAACCAAGGTTTTATAGGCTGTATCATGATGAGTAAATGTCTGAGCATCCAAGGATATAAAATCTATAACCTCTCTCTATTATTGATGACAAAGTCTTTCCTTTTAAGCATCACTGACATCCATGGACTCACTAGCAATGGCTGCCACCATTATTCCTCTTGTACCTGCATTTCTCTCTTTTTCTCTATATTCTTGCATAGGGGCTCCCCGGGCTCACCACCCTCACAACCTCACCTTCACCTACTAAGGTGGAACTCCCTTCACTCACTTCTGTCACACTGGAAAAAATAGTGTGTATTATAGAACTATCAACCTCTTCTTTTGCTCAGTTCACTTCCTTCCCTCAATCCTAAAAGTGATTAAACAACTATAAGTCATATGCACTTGTAATAGATTTTGAAATGTCAAAGTATTTGTGCACTGACTGTCAACGTGTGTCAAATAGCCATTGAAGGTGTAGTTGTGACTATCAAGTATTTTAAAATAAACTCCAGCTACCTCAATTATTTGAACTAGAAAAATCTAGACTAACTTAAATTTTAGAACAAGTTCACTATATATTTTAGAGACGTCTAATAGCATAAAATAGATTATATTAAGTATGTTTAGAATAATTTGTAATCCTGTAATTGTAATTAATTATTTAAATGTTCATATACATAAAATTTATTGTAATCCTAAAAAAATAGTTTTTTATAATATTTTAAATAATTTTTTAAAATAGGACCCCTTAAATATTTTCGCATTAACCTTAAAATTTTAGGATCAGCCCTATCCTTAAATAGAATGATTTTGTAAGTCATTTGTTGGATAATACTATAAAGGTGTAACACATGTTATAAGGTGTAACCCATGTATTAGGATATGAAATTTTGAACTTTCATCAAACTGAATTATGTAAATATAATTTTAATTAGTAAAATTAAAGGTACTTTGACATTTTATTTAATTTATTCGTCGAACATAGGTGGTCCCCCAACACACTGAGTCCATCATAATAAGTGGCTCAAAAATTTTAAATTATTCTTTATAATTATATATAAATTTAAGTATGTGAAAGAAATTTAAATCAATTTTTTCTTCTTACAAATATAACGTCTCTTCATTTCTCACTATTTTTAATCTGTGTATCGGAAAGTAGTTTGAAAGAATTCGAGGCCTTAATACAAAAGTTAATGAACCTGGCATATAAAAATATAAATGATTTTATATTTTAAAATAATCTCTAGCTACCTCAATTATTTGACTAGAAAAATCTAGACTAACTTAAATTTTCGAACAAGTTCACTATATATTTTAGAGACATCTAATCGCATAAAATAGATTATATTAAGTATGTTTATAATAATTTGTAATCCTGTAATTGTAATTAATAGTTTAAATGTTCATATAAATAAAATTTATTGTAAACCTAAAAAAATAGTTTTTTATAATATTTTAAATATTTTTTTTAAAATAGGACCCCTTAAATATTTTCGCATTGACCTTAAAATTTTAGGACCGACCCTATCCTTAAATATAATGATTTTGTAAGTCATTTATTGGATAATATTATAAAGGTGTAACACATGTTATAAGGGTGTAACACATGTATTAGGATATGAAATTTTGAACTTTCATCAAACTGAATTATGTAAATATAATTTTTAATTAGTAAAATAAAAGTTACTTTGACATTTTAGTTATTTTTTTCGTTAAACATAGGTGGTCCTCACTCAGCACACTCTCGACCCATTATAATAAGTAGTCCAATTTTTTTAAAATTATTCTTTATATTTATAAAGAAATTTAAGTATGTGAAAGATATTTAAATCAATTATGTATTATTACTAATTTAACAGCTCTTCATTCTCACGGTTATTAATCCGTATCGGAAAGAAGTTTGAAAGAATTTGAGGCCTTAATGCAAAAAGTAAATGTTCTCGGCATCTCAAATTATACCTGATTTTGTATTTTAAAATGATCTCGGGTTAGCTTAATTATTTAAACTAGAAAAATTTGGACTAACTTAAATTTTCGAACAAGTTCACTGTAGATTTTAGAGATGTCTAATCACATAAAATAAATTATATTACATATGTTTACGATAATTTCTAATCCTGTAATTTTAATTAGTAGTTTAAATGTTTATATACATAAAATTTATTCTAATCCTAAAAAAGGTTTTCTTTACATATTTTAAATAAATTTTTAAAAAACGACCCCATAAATATTTTCACACTGGGCCTTAAAATTCTCAAGAACGGCCCTATCGTTGAATAAAATGATTTCATAAATCATTTATTGGATACTGTTACAAGGGTGTAACTCTAACTGGACCACTTCGCGAGCAGGTAGACTGGTTAGACTGAGTTTGGTTCTATTCGAGCTCATATGCAAGCCGATTTGAGTATGCCAGAACTTGATTAAAACTCGACTCGAACTACGAAAACTCGATCGTCTTGAGCTTTTTTAAAATTTATATATAAATATTTTTTTAAATTTCTTTTTATTATTTTTAAATATAATTTTAATTAAACTTTAATAGTTTTTAATCCTTTTAAGTGTTGAGCTCGTGAGCCAACTCGGCTAAACTCATTTAAACCTAATTGGTTTTGCTTACGGGTATACTAGACTCGGCAAGCTCGTCTATTAAATAAAAAAACCAAACTAAACCAAACAGCTCAAATATATCCCGCATAGAGCAGAATCTGGGAATGGTATGTTGTTTGTAGCCTTTCCCTCATTCAAGAATAAAATCCTTTTAAGTGTTGAGCTCGTGAGCCAACTCGTTTAGCTTACGGGTATACTAGACCCGACAAGCTCGTCTATTAAATAAAAAAACCAAACTAAACCAAACATCTCCAATATATCCCACATATAGTAGGATCTGGGAACGGCCTCATTCAAGAATGAAGATGGTGTTACTCGAAAGTAAATATTCTGACTTAATCTGCATCTAATAGAATATATCTCAGAATCAGAAATGTAACAGTCAGCCTATCAGTATTTACCAAAGAAAATCTTAATCTAGCCCATCAGGATTTATCAGCCTCAGCAAATCCTTACCAAGCATCGGGATTTGTCAGCCTTGTCAAATCTTGATCAGGAGTCAGTATTTATTCCAGCAAATCATAGTTTATAATTTTTGATCAGCAAATACTGATATTCCCTATTAAACAGATTCAATATTCATATTAAAATATTATAATAAGTCAATAAATATTTTAATTAAACAATTAGTAAAATTCCTCGGCCAAGTTGACTCGTGTACGTGAGACCCCGAGACAAGTTGGAAGCTATAAAAAATGATTGCAGATAAATTGCGTCCTCCTGTATTCATTGAGAATATTCACAACATTTTGATTAAGGTGATCTACATCATTATAACCGGTGGCAGAGCTAATCTGTTCTAGCGAGTTCGGGATTAGAGAAAAAGAGAAGATGTTAAAGGCCTCATAGTGTTATTTTCGTTCCTCAGCTGGTCTGATTGCAGGAGTCCTTTTTATCTCTACTAAAAAAGTTGCTTTCTGTGATGAATTATCCCCTAAACATCAGGTAATTTATATTAAGTCATTACTGACCCTTTAGCATAGATCTCATCCATTCAATAATCTTTCCAAGGTTTTTGAACTAGTGTCCATCTTGCACGCTATTAATAATTTTTTCTTTTAAATCCACTGCCCTCGCTTTATAATTTATGTCACCAAGAAGTTGTTCAGCCTTATTTTTTATTTCATCTTTCCTAATGATGCCAGTTTCATCTTTCTCAAACCCCAGTCCTACTTTCCAGACATCACAAATATAACTCTTGTAGAGGAACTGATGAACAAAGTATGGCCAGCAGAGGAAAGGAACTCCGTTGCTCAGACCTTCTGTAGTAGAATTCCAGCAATGGCTCATGAAACAAGCAATTGACGGATGACTCAGAACTTTTTCTTGAGGAGCCCAACTTACTATTTTTTCCACGACACCCTATTCGCCCTTCAAATTCTTGTCGGTGAGCTTCTTCATTTGTCATACCAGGACGCAGAACCATAGAAAAGGATTCTTGGTTAGTTCAAGTCCTAAAGCCAGTTCTTGAAATTGTGTTTGATCAAAAATAGTAAGGCTTCCAAAGGCGGCATAAATAACCGAACAAACTGGTTGTTGATCAAGCCATGACAATCAGTCATCATCCTCGGCCCAAAAAATTGCATGCCTGATTTCCAGGCTTGCTGCTTGCGGGAAGTGCACCTACTGGTAATATTTCTGGAAATAATGAAAATGTAGATGGCTCCAATTCGTAAGCTGTATTGCATATTATGAAGTCCGCTAATTTAAAACATTGATTATTTTTAGAGAGAAATTGAAAGAAGCTCTTTTGTACTGCTATATCGCGGATGCAAGCCCATCCAAATGTTTCCGTTTTGAGAGCAGACATTGTGGCTGATAGATGAAGCATCTACTTCTTTAAAATGGTTCCTGCATTAAGATTTATTTAATTTTTACCCGTATTCTACAGTGTAAATCTCAATGACCAAACAACAATAACTCCCTTATGATAATTACAATATATATCAATATATAAATCTCGGGATGAGTGATAATCGAACTAATGACTTGAGATTAGAGCTGGCTACTTGTGCGGGTTTGAACTGCCCGCTCGGGACCGGCTCGTGGGGAAGCCCAGATTTATTCGGTTCGAACAGGGCCGATTCAAAACCGCACAATTCGTTAAATATTACGAGCCGATTATGAATATTATATTAGAAAACCAGGACCGGAAGCTCGCCAACCCGGCTCGTGAACCCGCCGCCAACCCATGTATAATTTACAAAGAAAAGTCTTTTTCTTGAAAAGGTTCTTTTACGTTTACGATTCACGTGCCAGTTACGAATCATTATTTTTCGGTTCAAACGCGGCCCGAACCGGATTCATTACTCTACCGAGTCAGTTCAATGCAGAAGTGTGCTCATATCTTTGTCGTTAACTTGATACTTCTTGCATTCTTTTAGCACGCTAGTAATGCTTATTGTGTGTAATTTTATTTTTTTAATATTTGACCAGCAGAGCTTTTTATGATAAACTTGAAAACATAGTTAAAAGGTCATGTCAAGTTAACTCAGGGAGAAAGTTATAGTTTTTCTGAAAGAATTTTTTTAGTTAATTAGGTACAATCACCTAAACTAGAATTTTTAGTTTCAATATTGATTTGATATTTGTCATGTTTATACATTTACCACATCATCAAACAACTATATAAACATGCTTTAGTGTGTTCTACATGAAATTTAATGGAAAGGTAAATTTGAAAATAGTTGATTTTAAAATGTATTTAATAATTGAAGTTAAAGTTTTATTTTAGCATTAAAAGACATTTTTAATGCCAAATTATAGCAATTACCATAATCATTTTATATGTTGCGCTAAAAACTCAATTCTAAAAGGGTTCTTTATATCTTTTGGATGCAAATATGCATAAATACATCATTGATTTTAAATTTGAAATCAATGATACATTTATGCATGCATACCACATCATCAAGTAATCACAAATGACATTAATAATGGTGAACTTTATATAAAATTTAGGAAAGAGAGAAAGACAAAAATTAGTAAAATTAGAAATATTTGGATGCAAAATGCAACTAATATTGGAGTTGAAATTTTATTTTAGTAACAAAAAAAATACTTCTTACACCGAACTCAGTTCTGTTCGAGCTCGTATATGAACTACTTCGAGTATCGTAGTATGGAAACTCAATTCCTCTCGAGCTTGTTTAAAAATTTCATCTATTTTTTTAAAATTCATTTTTATTATATTTGAATCAAATTTTATTTAAATTTTTATAATTTATTTATTCTTTTAAGTGTTGAACTAGCGAGCTAATATTAACTCGTTTAAATCCGACTCGTTTCATTTAGCTCATGGGTATAGTAAACTCAGCTAGCTTGTCTATTATAAATAAGTCAAATTTGATCACAAATTTAATCTCGTTTATCTTAGACGAAAAGACTTGTCTTTTTCAAAAATACCCAATTAAACTCGTTTATTAAATAACTATCTCAACTTGAATTACATCCGAGTTATATGTAATTCAATTTTTGATGTCCACCAAATTATCTTGATACGAGAAAATATGCAAGTTTGGAGTTGGTTTGTCTAGTTACTCAAATTATGCATTGGTTATAATTAAGAACTATATAATATTTTTTGTTGTATATGAATTTTTTACTAACATTTAATAAAATTTAAGGAAAAAATAAATAAAAGATACACATGTACAAAGTATACCGGTAATAATATGCATTATCTGTATCACAAGATCTAGTTAAAAATTTAAAATAATTATGTATTTATTTTAGTTTCAACTTAAAATAATTATGTATTTATTTTAGTTATTGCAAAAAGTAGTATTCAAACAATTCCGAAAATATGATGTAACTCTTTTAATAAATGCATTTTTACCTAATTCATCTCATAATTGCCCCAACTAAAAATATCCAATGATCCAAATTAAAATTAACTTAAAGTCCTAAACCAGTCATTAATATCTTGTCAAAAAAAACCTTTCATAAATATGAATTTGGCTGATTTAACTTATAAAATTTAATATTCCAACCCTAGTTCTCACTTAAAAATAGTTGCTTTGGATCTGTACAAATGTATATAGGCTGGCTAACACCATTTTAGTGACACCTAACATTCAGATGTTTATTTTAATGCAAACTTATTTCTTTAAGACACAACACAAAGCATCTATGCAACTAGATTTTAAGCTGAATAAATAGAAAATATAGGCACCTGCATGGATGCGGGAAACCTGTAAAATTTTAAGCATATATAAACTGCAGGTAAACATAAACCAAACATGAATGCAAATTTTGGTATAATTATTTAATTAGATAATTGGCAATTTTATAACATAGAGCAAACTGCAAAATCACACATGAATTGAAATAAAAAGCTAGTTTATATTTATACATGAACAATACAATTACAGAACATACTTCATGGGCAGGGGCGGAACCACAAATCTAACATGGGGGACCAAAATAAATAAAAGTAGAAAACATAGTGATTTATTTGAGATGTGCACGCGATCAAATAAAAAGAATCAATGATCTCCTCGGCAGAAATGGTCTCCGCAATCTCCTTTTCAATATACACTATCAAATAATCCCTAAGAAATTCATCTTTCATTCGATTGCGAAGACTTTTTTTCACAATTTTCATAGCAGAAAAAGATCGTTCAGATGTTGCAGTAGATGCTGGAAGAGTCAAGACAAGCCTTAATAGTCTATCAACTAATGGATACATGTCAGCTTTCCCTGTAGTTACCAATCCATGACATAAATCACCAAGAGTAGACAGATTCTTCAAATCTGGATGAACCGGAACATCTAACCCATAATGTTGTAGTTCACATTGTAGATGGATTTTTTCATCTCCCAAAAAATCTTCTGGATAAAACTTTTCAAATAACTTGCAAATGTTCTCTATGTTGAAAGACCTGTAACCATCCCTAGGATTTACTGATGCACTTAAAATGAAAAGCTCCGTCATTTGTTCACTGAATCTATTGTTTAACTCCTGTAATTGTTGATCACGTATTAACAAATTGAAATCAATAATTTCATCAGTGTTCTCATAATCAATACCTTCATTAACAATCTCTGGATTTTGAGGATTTTGCTCGGAGTTTCTGTTTATCCCACCAAAAATCAGAGGCTCAACTCCAACTCCATCTCCAGTGACTTCAATTGAGGCGGCAGAAGGTTCTTCATCTTCACAAGTAGGATTTTGCTTCTTCTTGGGTTGAAAATAGGATGTAATCTCTTTTCTCTTACTCATATTTACGGATTAGATATAAAGGTAGAGTAGAAAAAGAGAGATGATATTAGAGATTGTAATTTTGTAACTTGTATGTATAGTGTGTGTTGGGGGTTTTGGGACCGGAGGAGAACAACTGAACAAGTATGTTTTGTTTTTAGACTTTAGTTTTAAGCATCTTTTTTTGTTTCAAATTGTACTATCTTTATCTTATATGTTTATTTATTAATTATTAAGATTAATGAACAAATTCCATGATTTCCATCTAATCAATATTATTTTGAATGAAATAATTAACAAAATCAATAAAATTTTGTATAATCAATTCTCAATTTCAATTTTTTTTAAATCTAGGGGGACCAAAAAAATTTTTGATAGTAAATTTTAAAATTTTATATTAAAATTTTGGGGTTATTCCGCAGTTGGCGGGGACCGGGGCTCCCTTCGATCCCCCTAGTTCCTCCCCTGGGCATGGGGCAGGTCTTTCATAGGACTATGCATTACAAATTATTTGCATTACAATTAATTAATTATTTTGACTGAACCTTAGAACCAGTAAAATAAATTCTTATATTTTGAATTATTTGTATTCGTTAAACTTGAGTCTCAACACTACATTTCAACTTAATATTGTCAAAAGAAGTGAATCAACACCTCATTTTCAATCAATATCAACCAAGAATGTAATTTCACAAGTAATATATATAACGCCAACCATTTATAAGCTAGTAGTTTATTATATTGAGGTTTGATTAAGAAAGCTAGAAATAAAGAAAAGGAGCCCTGTCCAATTAAGAAATTAGCTAAAACGGTTTCTTCAAATCTTGAAGTAAAGGGTTCTCAAACACTTAAACATAACACACAGATATAACACACAGTAACTGAATAAAATTATTAGAGGCCGCTTCTAATAAGAAAATGAAATGTCATTGATCAACCTGCATTTAACCAACTTCCTCAATTCTTCTTCTAAAACTGTCATTTTGCCTGGGCACCTAGGACGTGCAATTTGGGCACCTAGGACGTGCAATTTGAGAAGAACTAGCCCTGATTCTCCTAAAAACAATGCAAATACTTCAGTCTTATAAACATATAAATATAACTAAATTTTTTAATTAAATTTAATATAGCAAACTATATTTAGAATCAGAAGGCTTGATCTTATCTAGGACGTGCAATCTGAGAAGAACTCGATTTTGTTTATTGAATAACCAGCTCGTCTCGTATTAATTACATCCCAATTATAGTAATTCAAATTTTAATATAAAGATATTTGTCGATACACCTTTTATTTTGATACAAAAAATTATGGAAATTTAAAGTTAGTTTATGTAGTTTGAAATTCTTTTAACCGGTTACAATAACTACACTATTTTTTTTCTGCCAACCAACTTGTCTCAACTCATTTAAACCGACTCGTGAACTTACGACTAAAATCTCGATTCGGCTCACTACAAAAAAATAAGGCTAAATACAATTGCACAAATACAACCAGAGTTAATTTCAACCACCTTCAGTTGAATTTAAGGGCACGACTGAATAAAACCGCATGCGGTCGTATTTAAATACGATCGTATTACGTGATCGAATTTAGTAATAATTACGACTGAATAAATACAACCGTATTTATATGCAACCATATACAGTTGGGTTTCGGCGTGCTACTAAATTTAACCTCCCTTGGTCGAATTTAGCCTTTCCAAAAAATGGAGGAAATTTTCCCGCCAACAAAATTTTTTGACACTGCTAAATTCAACCGATTTCGGTCGAATTCGATATTTGAAAATAGAGGGAAATTTCCCGCACTTTTAAAAATTTAGTTACAAAAGTGGAGGGAAATTTCCCTCCTTTCTGAAAATTATAATTTCAGAAAAATTCAATTGTGTTTATCTAACATGACAGTATTCGATTGTATTTAGTACTATTAGAATATTTTTTTTAAAGAAAATTATTTGAAGGTTAGTAAATATTTTGAAAAAAATTATGTATAAAAGTTAGAATAAAATTTACACGGAAGTTAAATTTTTAGTTTTTGCAAAAAAGATCATTATGGTAAGCGCATTTTCAAATTTCTTGTATTCGTTGCATAACAAAAATTGAAAATTTATAAAAGTAGATTGACCAATACTTCTTACTAGTGTTTAGTCCCATATTAATGTTTCAATTTTTTTAAAAATATTTATGAATGATCTAACTATAAGGATGATGTCAAGATATATGTATTTTAGCTCTATAATAATTTTTTTATAAAAATATGAAAGTATTTGGTTTGCTATTTTAATAGTTAAATAATAGTTTTACCGGTACTTCTTACTAGTATTTTGTCCCATACAAATATTTTGATTTTTTTTGAATGATCCAATCTTAGGATGTCAAGATGTATATATTTTAGTGATACGATAAGATTTTAAGAAAATAAATAAATTTATCTATTTTGCTATTTTAATAGTCAACTATTAGTTTGACTCATTTAAAGACAAGCGTTTGTCTTTAAACTAGTCAAGTTCAGTCACAAATTTAAGCTCCTTTAACTAAAATGAGCGACTCTTATCATTTAAAAATGCTTGAACTCAAATATGTTTATTGAATAAGAGCCTCGTTTTGTTTATACCCCAATTATTGAATTTTTTTCCGATGTTATGCAATTTATCAATACACCTTTTATCTTTATACGAAAAAGTATACAAATTTGGAATTAGTTTGAATAATTTGAAATTCTTTTAACCCTTTTATTTTGATATGAAAAAGTATGCAAATTTAGAGTTAGTTTGTCTAGTCATAATAACTACTCTAAATTTTTTAATAACAGCAAATATAGTAACAATTTTCAAAAAAAAAATAATATTCCAATTTTGGCTGCCTCTGTATACATAGATATTTGTAAGTTGTTGCCGGCTCGCAGCCACAGTTATTTGTAAGTTGTTGCCGGCTCGCAGCCACAGTTATTTTAATGGAATCCTATTTCTTTACAACAGAGCACAAAGCAATAGACATAAATAGAATGGTACTTATGTGCATGGTGGAATTCCATAAAGCTTCAAGCATGTATATTTATAAACAGCATGGGTTCGTAAACCAAACATGAAAGCAAGTTTTGGTGTCGGTGATTAGTTAAGCAAAAAAAACAACACTCATAATATAACATATATAGAGCAAACTGCAAAACCAGACATGAACCAAAATGCAAAACCAGTTTCTTTGTGCTAGCTTGTACAGAACTATGCCACAAGCATATAAATATATACACTTACAAAACTACACAACGAGGTACAGGGAGAGCTCAAGGCATGCCTTCATGTGATTATGCATTAATCGTTTCAAGTGAACCTTAGAACCAGTACTATACATTGAATTATAAAATTTTGAAATATTTGTGTCTGTCAACTCTGAGAGTCAACACTACATTTCAACTTAATACTATACAAAGAAATGAATCAGTACTTCATTTTAAATTAATATCAGTACTGAAATTTTTTTATTACAGGTAGCTTCTAATAAGAAGTGATATGCCATTGATCAACCTGTATTCAACCAGCTTGCCTGGAGGACGTCAGTTTGCATCCTTCTTCACCTTCTTCCTTTCCTCCTTCAGCTCCCCAATCGCTTCCTCCAATTTTCGCACTCTTTCTTCAAGAATTTCCATTTTGCCTGAGCACCTAGGACGTGCTCTCTGAGAAGAACTAGCCTGCTGCTGATTCTCCTAAAAATAATGCATCTACTTTAGTCTTATAAACATATAAATACAACTAAAGTTTTTAGTTAAATATTATTTAGCAAACTATATTTAGAATCAGAAGGCTTGATCTTACCTCATCACTAGGCCTATTTTCGGGTACTGGAACCCTAAATCCTTCCTTTACCCTTCTTCAGAATGAGGAGTGTGGGATCATTTGGATCTGCAATGAAATTGTCTCTAAATCCTTCCTTTACAGCTGGAGGCACTCTTTGACATATCTTGATAATTCCTTTAACATTGGCTAAATGATATTTGAGTCTTGTAATGCCGGACACTGGGTGTGAGCAATAGTTGCACACTGCATAGGTTCTGGTACCCTTCTCTTGCTTTGTGCCATGATCCCAAGCATAGTCCACTTCTCTGTTGTTCACTGTGCCATAGATATTATAATTTTAGCATATATTCTACTAGCTTATCAAAATTCTTAAGATTTTGTATCCATTAAAGAATAAAAGAAATATTTAAATTAAATATACATGCTTGTTCTATTTTTTCTTTAAAGTAACTTTTGAAAAATAAATTTTTAATGACACATATTGTCCACAAATATTTTTAAAAAATCAAACAATGTTACTTCAAAGTCTCTGGTATGAGATGGCACCCAAACTATGAATTTAGGACAGTGAAATGTTTGATGCGGCCAGTAAGCAACTTGTATGTTACCCTGGAGAACGTTTTTATATTTATATGAGTCACCTTGACTAATTAGATTAGGGATTGAATATTATAATATAACTATAATATGACTATTTTAGCCTCCCAATTTTATTTTAAATTACATGAAAATATTATTTTTATTTATTCTATTTTTCTATTGTTTAAATATAAGTGATAATTTTTTATTATATAAATTAGTTCATTTATTTAATAATCAACTGTTATTTATATTTCCTTAAACTAGGAAAAATTGTATATAGAAAATATCAACAAGTAATAAAAAAGTAAGAATTAATCAAAAAGTTTAACATTGTACAAACAATTATTTATGAATTAATGAAAAAAAAGCGGGCGTAGAAAAGAATTTTTAATAACTTTTAATTACTTTTAAATTTATGGTTAAATTTCGTTGTTGAACAAAAACCATTATCTTATATTTTATTAAAATCTCTTAAATTTCACTGAATTACTAAGATAAAGGTACATATAACCAAATTCATGATATAAGAAAAAAATTATTCTTTTAATATTACTAAAAAACAAGGAACCCATTTAAATATATCGTTTATTATCGTAGATATACAGTACGATATTTTAGAAATAAATATTATTTAACATATTTGATAGTTGAATAATAAAATAAAATAAATAAATGGTTAATGTAAAATAGTATACAAAGACATATTAGAGGCATATATAAGTTGAATACTATTATTTTTTATTTTTTTATTTCAATTTTCGAATTTATATTATAATTTATATTATATGAAAATTTTGAGTTTATTAGTTTCATTATTAAACTTAATAATAATTTCAATTATATAATCATACAATAAAAGAGTATCAAGTTATGAAAATCAAAATTTCATTCAATAATATGTAAACAGATCACAATTTTTGCAATGAGAATAAATAAATAAATATATATATATACATATTTATCGATAATTTGTAGAAAGTAAAATTAAATTGTTACTGTAAAGTTTGCAACAGATTTTACATGATATAATTTGTTGTGCAAGACATTCCTGTACCTCAACAAGACTAAGTCAAATTGACAACCCTAAGTAAGTTCTATTGTTATCTTAGTTTGTATTTGTACTTGTAACATTTTAAAGTCTGTAAAAATGCAAAGGAGCATACTGGAGTCTTTTTTCTTAAACAGTATCAAGCCTAAAGATTATATCTGGGAGAAGATCAAGAATATCATGCCTCAGAAGAATTTTGAAGAAGTTTAGAGTTGAATAAATCTGTTTGGATAAAAATACTCTAAGTCAAGATCTCTACAAGTCACAGATTTAGTGTTATACATAAGTCACTCGAGAACTCCAAATGACTTATCGAGAAGTCAGGAAAGCTACTAGAGAACTCAGAGAGATATCAACAAGCCAATTGAAGACATGAAGTTTGGAGATATCGACAAGTGATTTCCTCACTAGAGAGCTCAGAGTTATCGACAAACCAACATTCATTAAAGAACTCTGAGTTATCGATAAGTCAAAGTCCACTAGAGAACTCAGAGATATCGATAAGTCAAAATTCACTAGAGAACTCTAAGTTATCGACAAGTCAAAATGAAGACATGAAGCTGAGAGACCTCGACAAGCCAAAGTCTCTTATAGAGAACTCAAAGACCTCTACAAGTCAAATTCACTATGGAGTATTAGAGATCTCGATAAGTCAATATACTTATCGAGATGTCAAGATCTCTATATGTCTAACTGAAGATCTCGAGGTAAATTTTCAAAGTACAAATTATAGACCAATTCAATATCCAAGATCTACAATCAACAAACAATCCAACCAGCCGGATTGACAAGTCTACAAAAAGCAGGTTGAAGGATGTGCAAGATCAGTGGTGAAGATTAACTGACAAAGGAAGATCAAAGTAAACACAGGATGCTAAAGATATGTTAAGCCAGAAATAGAAGATTCACTTGTCCTAAATTAGAAATGACAAGTGACAGTTTACTAAAGGTTAATGGCATGTCTTATTGTACAATGTGTAAACCAGCAGTTAACTGAATTATAAAGTTAATACCGGTCCTTTGTTAGCAGTAACAATTTAGATAGAAAAATCTTGTAACACTCTCAAGGAAATATTTTCAACCCTTATTTTCTTGGAAATAGATTCAACATCCATGACTCTTATAAAAGTACTATTCTGAATATAATTCTCCATTGTGCAACCATAAATTTATCGTAACATACATAATTCTGCAGTCTCCAACTTACGTCCTTCGGATTTCTTCAATGGCCAACACTCGAAACCATACATCAATGTCGGTCTAACTGTCAATCTATAAAATTTATCTTTCAACTTCACAAGTACGCTCTTATCACATAAAAATGCAATAACAGCCTTCCATTTAATCCAACTTGCCTTAATACGATGTGTAACATCAGCAAGAATATCACCGTTGCTCTTGATGATAAAGCCCATATACTTAAAACTATCAGTTTGTGGAACACGGTCATCTAGAATGCAAATGGCAACATCCATCTCTTGATTCTTTTCACTGAAATTATCCCAAATATACTTTGTCTTAGGAACAACTCAAACGTAATCCGTGAGCCTCTAATGATGCACTCCACCATTCTAAACTTGTATTAACCTCAACTTTAAATTCCATAACTAATACAATATCTTCCGCAAGCAATATACACCAAGGAACATGAGCTTGGATGGTACTAGTAATCACATCTAAAATAATAATGAAAAGCAAGGGGTTTAATACCGACCACTGATGAAGGCCCACCTCAACTGAAAAATATTAAGTATCTCTCAACGATGTCTGAACAAACGTCATTATCGCTGAATACATATCCTGAATAACATCTCCATACCCAGGCGGAACCCCTTGAGCCTCTAAATATCTCCAAATTATTGCACGTGAGACACTATCATAAGCCTTTTCAAGATCTATAAACACCATATAAATATTTTTATGACGCTTCTGATATTTCTTCATGAGGCAACGAACAAGATATATCGCATCGTTGACCTGCCAGGCATAAAACCATATTGATTGGTAGAAATATAAACGATTCCCCTAAACCTGCACTAAATAACTCGTTCTTAGAATTTCATTGTATAACTAAGTAACTTAATACCACAATAGTTACTACAATATTGAGCATCACCTTTATTCTTACAGACTCAACCGCCAATCACTAGCCACCTCGGTTGTCCGAAATATAACATTAAAGAGATTCATCAACTAATTCATACCATTTTCTTCCAGACATTGTCAAAATTCAGTTGAAATCTCATCTAAATCTATTGTATTACCCTTAACCATCTATTATTTCCTAACAATATAACAACATAATTACAGAAATGGGGTTGAATGGAACTCTTGTTACTTTCTACTTTTTTAAAAATAATATACAACCGTGTTTGTGAATATGCAAGAATGCAAATAAGACTTTAAAAATATTCAACTAACACAAAGTAAATAAACACAAGTTTAAATTTTTTTGATGGATTTGTCATTCGACCAGAGATGAATATATTGAAGAAATCTCTGTGATGCAAAATGGACACAGATGCTTACAAATGTTTCTTACAACTTAAAACTTAAGAGTACTAAAGATACAGATTGCTTGTTCTTATTGTTGTTCTAGTTAAGTTCTAAGATACTTCATACACTTGGTTTATTTATTCACCAAGTTTACATGTTAATAAGACAAAAATAATATTTCCATCAGTTAGTTCCAAGCATATCTTCTTCATTTTTTTTGTCGAATGCAATCCAACTTAGATACAACATCTTTGAACGAGCTTGTTTTGCATGGAAATGGAAATGCTTCATTTTCTTCTAACACCTGCAATGAGGCTGCCACATTCCCTCTGTGCACTATCAACTCATGTGACTCTGTCAGCTTCTGTCAAGTCACTATCAACTGCTCTCTTTGTTGATTATCTATTGAAGCTTCATAGGTGTTATCTGTTGACACTATGTTAGTATCATCCGTTGAAGTTTTCTTGATAACATCCGTTGACAATTTTATCTGATATCCGTTGAAGGCTTCTTGACTAGCTTATTCGTTGAGGGCATATGAGTTATCCGTTGAAACTTTTAGAGTCATCCGTTGAAGCTTGTAGATTGGGAGTTGAAGATGTTTCCTTAGCAGTTGATATTCTTTCACTTATACAAAATTACAAAGTATTTTATATTTACAATTAGCCCACCTATTTTGTATATCTTTCTAGTTATCAACACGACTTAAAAAAACTAACACTCCCAAATCCCTTAGCTATTATAGTGTACAGAATGTGCTATATACTTATTTAAATAAGCTACTCCTTTAACAGATAGATAACTGTGGTTATCCGTTGAAGGCTAGAAAAGACACTTAATAAATCTACTTAAGGTGTTTTGGTATCATCAAGACTACAACATATTTCTTACAATCTCCCCAAATTTATGTCCAATGGAACTATAGGCATAAATTTAGGTTGACTTGATGATAACAAAACATCCTATTAAGATAATACAAAAAAAGTAGAAAAATTTCAAAGTGCTGCATTAAAAATGAAATGTACAAAAAAGGTTAAAGAAGGTTTACATGTCATTATCAAGGTGCTTCTCTAGACTGAGCAAATCATTTTCTTTTCCTTGATTCCTTTGTTTTCTTCCCCAATTTCTCATTATTTTTCTCAATTTGCAGTTGGAGTTGTCTGTAGAATTCAACTTCATTTTATTCATTGATATCCAGCACCTCTTGCATCTCTTTGAGAGTTTCATTATTAGAAACTTTAAGCTAGTTTTCAAGTCTGAAAAATCTTCTCACATACTTCTCATCTCTAAACTGCATAATTCAGTAGGGTTTCATGTGCCCCAATATTTAGAATAGTTAGTACCCTTGGTAATACACTAGGATCTCTCCATCTTTATCTGATTGAACTTATTTTCTTGAGTATTTCTGATTTAACAACCTTTGAGAATCCAAAATCTTTTTTATTGCATAAAATACCTTGACTAAGACATTGTAGCTTGCATTGAGAAACCTGTAGAAAGGCCATATTATCTCATGACCACCCTTATATCTGAACACCAATCTCTCTGGAAGTCTGTAAGTAGCATCAATTCCTCTCACTTCTTTCAGTTCATCCAGATAGAGTTCAATGTCAGAAAATTCTTTGATGTCACAGATGTAGAGTTGATCATCCTTGTTGACAGTAGGCTTTGGTTTTGAGATGGATTTGGTTGGAGGTAGGGTTGGCTTGATCTTCCTTCTTGAGGTTCTCTTCTTTATTGACAGTGGCATGTTTAGATCTGGAATTGGTAAACTCTCCCAATATGTAGGTTCATCCTTTGACACTATAAGTTCACCATGAAAGTTTACCTCAGGATTGACCTTGATTTCAGATGTTTCCATAGTGGGCACAGTTGGTTGACTTGTAGAAATTGATTGAGATGGTTCACTTTCCTTTTCTTCTAAAATTCTAATTACCCATCTCCCTAGTCTTATCTTTATTCTTTTACATGTTTTTTACTCAGGCTTTTTTTTCTTTTTTTTCTTCAACATCCAATTTCTTCTCAGTTGTAGTAGCAAGCTTTTAAATTTTCTTTTAAGCTTCCTTAGCAACCTGCTTTTTCTTTAGCTGTGACCTTAACCTCAAAGCTTCTCACTCCCTTACTTCTTCAAACCTTGGATGTCCACTCATTACATAAATCATCTCTCTATATTTGTAAATTCTTGCGATTCTGTCTCTCAAAGTTACATCCTTGGTTGTCTTGTAGCTAGCAATTATTTTGACCATGCGTTTCTACTCATCAGGCCTTGTAGGTGAATGATCAAGCTGCATTGGATGTTTGCTTATGAATCTAAAAGTTGATGGTTTTGGATTGAGCACCACAACAGGCTTAACTTCATCTACAAGTGATGTCCCTCCCTTGTCACCTTTCCCAGCTTCATTTCTGCTACAGTAAGAGGCTTCAACCGTGTGAAGTGCTTCACAGATCATGATTATTGTGCAGTTGAGCCAAATACTTGAGCTAATCTTGCATCTATCTTTTCTTTCCTCTCTTTGAGCTTTAACTCAGCTGCAGCTAGATTGATGAGATCTATGTTGTCCAACTCCCCTTTGACCAATGGCTTTGGCATAGTAACAGATGGAACTATTACTTTAGTGGCTTGAACATGCACATCCTTCTCCCATTACCACATAAATGGTCTTTACCAACATCCAAAAATGGTGTTTCCATAAAAAATGTTGCCTTATGTGGCATGAAATCGGAAATATTTATATATGGCAACATCATAATTAAATGGTACTATAATTGTTGCCTTAAATTTGCTATGCCAACATCTATACTGGTGTTGCTTTAGATCGGTGAAAAAATTAAAAAAAATGGGGGAAAAAATCCCGCTCAAGTAAAATAGAAGCCCAGCCCGCTCAAGTAAATAGAAAGCCTATACTTTTTTTAATTAAAATATAAACACACTCCTCTCCGCCCCAACACAATATATTTAGTCTATTCATCTGCTCTTCGCCGCCACTCATGGCCGCCCCTCATCTCTTTTCAAAGCTCAGTCACAAGTTCATCTGCTCGGCTATTTTTCAAAGCTTCTCAGTCCTTTCTTTCTATTCAAAGATCTAAATAAAGGTACACCCAGATTATAATATATTAAAATGTGAGTCAGAAACCCTAATTTTTGGGTTCTTCAATATTTATTTACAAGCCCTTTTGGGGGGGTTTGAATTTGCTCCCGAACCCTAATTAGGGGGGGTAGAATTTGTGTAAAAATCCTGATTTTGGGTGGTTTTAATTTGTCAAATTTGGGCTTATCAATTTTAGAAGATTCCATATGTCTAGTATTTTTATTATTAGTGTTCTCAAGCAATAGTAAACTCTGGTAAAGGTGATGCAATTAGTCAGATCTAGTCTTTTTCTCTGTTTCAAGGGTGAGCAACAAGCCCACCAAAATAATATGTATAATGGTTTATAATATATGAGCATTCTCATAGTACTCATGAAAGTCTTGGTCAAGAGGAAATGAACCAAGCTGATATCTTAACGCGACCAAGTCGCAAAATATTCAGTATATATACATATATACTTTTCACAATTTTTGAAATCCTCTAACATGTATAATATACACAGAGTTCCAGTGTATAACTGTATAAAAATATCGTTGGAAGGTGATCTCATATATCTAACCTTGTCTCAACGTTTTTCTGAAAATCTTTGTCATGCATAAGATAATCATTTACTAGATATAAGTTTAAAAGATGAAGTTACAAGATACTCCAATATACTTATATCTTTTCCGAATACTACTTGAACTACCATCGTTCAAGTTATAATTAGTTCATCCCATAGACTAAGCTACAAGACAAAACTTGTATAGAATCAATCTTTAAAATATCATCAAAATAAAATGAAGTTACGAGATACTTCATTTGATGCAAACATCATTTTGAAAGCTAGACCCTGCCAACACTCAACAATCGCCCAACCGTAGCCTTCCTATCGAAGTGCTCTGGGTAGTGTTGCAGAAATATCCAATTGGATGATGAACTCATTACGGGAGTTTTATCAGTCGCAGTATTACAACCCCACCATTTTCTACATGTAGAGGAGAACCTGTCGGATTTACTTGTCAACCGAACACTGGACTCCTAAGGAATGGACCGTCTTAGCGGAACATCCGGGCCATTTGGGCCAATATAATAAGGCTGGGCCGGCGCCACTCGACCACTTACGCCACTCCTAGTTCAGATGAAATCCATGACTCTGAAACATAAAGCTCGTTCCCCTTTTCCCCAATTAGAAACTTGTTGATACGACTCCACCAAGAAGACGTATCTAGTTGGAAAGGAGAACTCACCGATATTTCCCAGGCGATGCCTGTTAATGGATTAAGTTGTTCCAAGAATTTTACTTCCCGAGTGTTGGGTAAGTAATCAAAAATTCTTTTATCAAAATAGCAACCTTGTTGCGAATATACAATACACCACACAGCCGGATCCCTCAGGTTTTGAGCGAGTATTTAAATCCCCTTCGAAAGGAGGATCTTAAATATAAAAAATGAGTTTTGGGATCCGCTCTAACTTTTAAAAATCATTTTGAAGACTCGAAAACACTTTAAAGAGTGTTTGGAGTAATGCTGATTTAATGAAATAAATCAGTCCCAATATATTAGAAAATATCTGAATATTATTATTTAAATAATATTCTCATAAAGAATAATCTTTATAAAAATAATTGAAGTAGAAGTTTTAAAACTTATACTTGCAATGAATAATAAATAACCAAAGATATACTTATACGAAAGTACGATCTTTATTTGAATAATCAAAAGTGAGTTTGATTGTCGACACATTATTCCTTAATAAAATAAAGAATAATAATTAGTAATTAATTGGAGTCATAAGTCCCCGAATGAATATTCAAAATAATATTCATTAATAAAATAAACGGGGTCATAAGCCCTCGAATGAATATTCAAAATAATATTCATTAATAAAATAAAGTTATCGAATAAACCTTATTTGATATATAGTTTTAAAAACTATTCATATATATATATATATATAAATATATATATATATATATATTATACTCGGGAGCATCGACTCCCGATTTTAGAAAAATGTTCACCTTTGGGTCCCCTATATTATCTCTAGCATAGGTATTATCAACTGTATCAACAGATATATGTATCAAGATTATAAAATAGGCATGCATATATACCATATCACATGCTACAATATATCGCAAGAATTTGCTAATTTAACCATCATGCATCTATCACAAGATAATGCATATACATATGTATACATCACAACAACAGTATAACGGGTAGAAAACTTGCCTGAGCGACTGGGGGTTACAAATGGCTTGGGACGAGTCTGGTAATCTATAAACAACACATAAGTTGGAATTAAACCCAAGTCACTTATCAATCTATACTTTAACCAATTTAGACTCTAACGCTCGCTTTGCGCTTACTGATTCTCTTAAGTCGCTCGAGTACCCTCGGCTCCACCATTTTTAATAAATTAACCATTATGAGTTTTAAGGTGATTCTTTTGTGAGTGCCTTACCAACTTCCTAACACACTTTACATAAATGTTTCATACTCCAATTAGTCCTTTTAGGTCTTTAACCTTTGTTTCAAAGTAAGGCGAGGGGTAATGATTCGTTCGCGAAACGCCGTTACTTAAAACAGTCATTTCTCCTAAACCGTTCATCGGATTCATACGAACTACATATCAAAACGAAGCTCGTAACATGAAATATCTAATCATGGCAATGGTCAATACCTAGCCGTGAGTTCACGGGTCCTAATGTTAAGAACAAAAACAGCCTAAAGTAAATTGGACATTACGACGGCTATGTTTACGCGATTACCCAAATTTAAACCACTCCAAATCATCTCACAATCAACATCCCAACCAAAACTCCATTCATGCTACATCATAACAGCCCCAACAACTTCACATTATCAATTTATACTATTCTTAAACATGAATTTAAACTACACTTAAGTTCATTAATCAACAATCCAAGAACTACAACTCCAAAAACTTTACAAAACCAACTAATCTCTACATTCCCAACAAGCAAGCCTCTCATGAATTATAACAAAAAAACTAAACCTAATTAATCAAATAAAGTTAGGGTTTGGAGGGGTTATACCTTCCTTGGAGAGTGGAGAATCAATAAGGAAGCTTTAATTAACCATTAGTTATCTTTACTAAGCTTGAATCTTGAAGAAAACATAAGAAAACACAAAGTTAGTTCTTGAAAACACTATTCACCAAGAACTTTGATGAATTGATTAGCTATGTAAATCATGGAATCTTGAGCTTTAACTTACGGCTCATCTAAGTTATGAATTATGGAAGCTAAAGAAACAAACCTCTTGATTTTTGAAGGTGTGTAGCTAGGGTTTTGAAATTTCTTCCTTAGTTTAAGAAGAAAAAGCCGAGAGCTTTTGTTCTTGAAGAAGAGAAGTCAACTTCTAATTTTGATGAAATGAATTTTTTGGCTTGGTTGATTGCTTTTAATTTGTTTTGTTACCTTTTTACCATGGTAATTTTTGTATGGTTCTAATTCAACCAACAACACACTTTTCATGCTTATGTCACCATGTGATGTTACCCTCCCTCCTTTGTCCTCTTCTTATTGGTTTGATGACATCATCCTCACTAATCCCTTTGATTAGCTTTTAATTATTTGGCTAATGACCGCTGATCTGTTATACGGTTCGCTTAACATTCGTTTTCGTTTATCGTTTGAGGGATCATACCCGGGATCTTATTACTTAGGTTCCCTTAACCTTTCTCAATACATTATATTCCTTTTATGATCCTCTCTTATAATCCTTGAATTTAAATCCTTTTTATTCTGTTACCTTATACTCAATTCTTTCGGTATCTGGTGGATTTTCGGGAAAAATCAAAGTGTTCAGATTTGAATTCTGACGATCTTTACATTCACTTATATACCACATAGAGTACTAATAATATCCCAGAAGATCAATAAATGAACCCCTTCATAGTGTGGCATGAAAAGTTTTCTTAATCAGCATAATCAGCAAAATACTATTCATAAGGGTTTCAAAAATTCCAAAAATTGGGGTTATTTCAGTCTCCCCTCCTTAAAAGGATTCCGTCCCGAAATCAGATAGAAAATGAGTAGGGATACTTTCTTAGAATTGCACTTTCTAACTCTTACATAATTTTCCCACATTGTGGTTCTACCATCAAACTCTGACTAGTTTGATAACTCTTCTCCTAAGCATTTGTCCATTTTTGATCTATAACCCTTCCTGGTTGCTCTATGTAGGTTACGTCTGGTTGCATGTCTATGCGCTCATATGCCCCTATTTATCTCGCATCCGAATTACACTTCCTTAACATTGATACGTGGAACACGTTATGAACTTGCTACATGATCGGGGGTAGGGCTAGCTCATATGCTAACTTCCCAATACGTCTTAATACCATAAAGGGTCCAACAATTTGTGGACTTAGCTTTTATTTCTTTCTGAACCTCATCAATCCTTTCCAAGGGAATACCTATAACAACACTAGGTCCCCTATTTCATACTCTTTGTCCTTTCGAGTCAAATCAGCATACTTCGTGTTCCCATCTTGGGCTACTACCAGCCGTCCTCTGATTAAATCTATTATATCCTTGGTCCTTTGGACCACTGCTGGTCCGAGCATCTTGCGCTCTACAACTTCATCCTAACATAAGGGGGATCGACATTGTCTTCCCTCAAAGATCTCATAAGACGACATCTCGATACCTGACATACGATCTATTATCATGAGAAAACTCAACCCGCGTTAAGTGATCATTCCAAATTCTTTCAAGTCTATTGCACAGACTCTCATTATAGCTTTTAGCATTTGAGCTTTTACTTCTCAATACCCATTCTTTTCCAGTTCGTAATCACTACTACCTTCCGTTCCTAATATTATAATGGTTATATTCTTGCTCGTTAGCGTTCTATAACCTTTTAATAACCACGTCAACCTTAGTATCACGAATGTGTTTCCATTCCAAATACCACCATAACTTTACTACTCCTTTTTCAGCTGTTTCTATTTTCCAAAGTTTGATCAATCATATAGAAGTAAAGGAATTTGTTGAGAGATCACTATGATCATGAACACTTGTTCTATTGCATAGTTAGTACAGAAGGTGGCCAGCCTTTAGTACTTGACAAGCAATTAAACAACATGTGGTATCCTACTAGGCTTCTATCACACAAATAGATAGTCATTCGGCAATACCTCCCCTTCTGGAAGGGTTGTTCTTCTCAGCTTATATGAAATGAAAAGGAGAGAAAAGAACGAATTGAAGAGAATTGTATATATATAAAATATACTGCCACAAAATATCTGGCTTGGAATCTACCTCTGAACTATAGAGGTTTGTCATAGGAGAACAAAACATATACGTATATATATCAACATCAAGTATTATAGCATCGTATTTTATATGCCTAAATATTTTTGCTATTCCGTCCATCATTCTATGGACCCATGCTCTTCCTCGAGCTTATACCCAATCACCTTTGAAACTCCCTCGATATCGAAAATCGAATCTGGGATCTCATTCTAGACATCATCGTTACTAGAATTCTATGCTTGCACTGCAACCTTCCTCGTATAGTAATACGACTCTCTATTGATAAGAAAGAATAAATATTCAAAAGGTAAATAATTGACCTAGTTTTTCTATCAAAGATAACTTATACGTCAACACGACACGATTAGTGGTACTCAATCTCAACATCCATTCCAATACAACTCTCACGGTTGTAATCAGCTCATTACTCACAGAATCATTGCTGCATTACTATGGTCCACCACTGACCTACTGCCGTCATTCATTTTCCTTGGAATCTTAATAGCTAACCATACGGAGTCCATACCTGTCATATCGAATTCTTCTAAGGAGGTAACATGATCACCGCTCATGATTCATGAAGAACACTCCTGAACTTGACGCACATATGACATGAAACAGATAAAATTTCAGAAGAGTTTCAATGAAAGCAACGATAGCAGGTTAGTACCATTATTAACCATATGTCTTTATTAGTAGACATGAAGCTCAAAGGTTCATTTAGTCCTCTCGTAACATGGTCCTGGCTTATCTCCAAGATAGGACCTTCTAAAATAGATAGCCACCTCACAGTGCTAACATGAATTAAATCTTTACCAAACTACTATTACGGTTGGGTATTGCACAGTCATCAGAAGGAATGTCAATCTTCCAAACCATAATACAACCTTCACAGCTTTAACCATCATCACTGTATTCCTTTGGCACAAGTGCCTATAATTATCCTCTTACCTTTAAGGTGTCGGCCACCTCTTTGGCCTTTCCTGATAGTAAAATTTCCTTACAGTCAATGTCATTTTAACCACCTCTAAATAAATTTTCTACCTCATTTCAATCACTGCTCATGTGAAGATGTTTTCCTTAAAATCTGATGAGTAAAAAAAAATCACCATTTTTCCATAAGTTATTGCCTCAGTCTTTAGAGGTTAATCACTGTCACAACTGACTCTCAATCATACTTAGAACATCTTTTATCTTAGGTCCTAATTGCCCTGAACAATTTCGACCTTTACTAGTTCGATCCATACTTTCTCGTGGTTTAACGCGTGCCCCACTTGGCATCATTATAATTACGTCATATTTCCTTTATCAACATTTCTATTCTTGAGAATTTTGAGTATTACCTTTCTCCTTGTAAAACCTCTAAGGTTATCCTTGAATCGTTCCTCCTGTATTCCCTAGAGACAGGGCATATCAAGATACCATTTATTAATACCAGAATCATTGTCTATATACTTCTGAAAAATTTCTCCACTGATTCCTAAAGGTTGTTATTACCTTAATCCTTTCCAATTCATACTGCCAAAACTCATACTATCCCTATTAAGGGTGAAATGCCAACCTTTATGCATTCCCCTAGGATTCGTCTCAAGTTATCGAAGTTATATCCGTAATCCCACCTTTAAAAAGGTACTTGCATCCTTCCATGGATAAATCAAGTCATATATCCCTGATAAGGGTGTCTTATTCAATCCTTCCCACCTCGATAGTATATGCCTAATTTCACAATAACGTCTGTATTCAAAATGAGGTCAATCAATATGGCCTCCAAAAGATAACAACGATTATCCGCTTTTCTTGCCTAATTTGGTAATGATAACAAGGATGTTCTGGAAGATATTGGTCGTGTTCAACGTGAACTTCTTCTTAATAATTCTGTATTTACTTTTGTTGTTTATCTCAACAGTCATCTCAATGTTGGGATATCTCTCATACCTGGCGTCTCCCTTCCTGGGTATCAAGCCACCGGTCTTACACTTCACATTCTTGAAGGTCACTTCCTTCATCCAATTTTCCTAATTTCTTATTTTCTTGTCTCCTCAGTCTATCCGCGTCTCATAATTTATCCTTCGAACTATCTCAAGGTTTCCTCGGATCCTCCCAACTTACAGGGAGTAAAATATATGTATCTCTTATGCCTTCAACCATCAATTTTTAACTCATGGTGAATCACCCTCATCCTGACGATTACATACTTTTCTATTTCTGTTGCTACGAGTCTTTAGGGTTTCCTCATACCCAACTCCCTTATCATTCCTCAAACTCTATTGCCTTTATATTCCTTTTTATTTTCCTTTCTCTTATCATTATTTCATGAACCAACACAACATAAGCATTGATTTCAAACATCCCGTCATTCTGGATTCGTGTCCTCAGAACGAATCTTGACAACTTTTACAACTTAGATTCATAATTCATCATACTCGTCCGCCTTTGTTTTGGCTCTAAAGCTTTTACACTATCTCCATAACCTTGGGAAGTACTTTCCTGAAAACAATTGACTGAACTTTAATCAGTTTATTGTAACCTCTGGCTCCGTGCCTTCCTTGGACTTTCACCAGCGGGTGGCCTCTCTCTTAGGAGGGTAAGTGACAAAATAGTCTTTTGTGATTCGTCAATCATTTAGAATCTCAAATGATTCCTGTATTTCCTTTAGCCAGGCTCTTTCCTCGACTGGATCAGCTATTTCCTTGGAACTCTGAGAGCTTAGCGACTTAAAGGTCCTGAAAGAATTTCATACCACATTGTTTCCTCAAGGTGGTGGTTAGGGGTAAAAGTATAAGTTTTGTTTTAGGCAGGTCCATGGATTGCCCAATAGGAGTACCATCTTGGTTCGTCCTATCTTACTCGACTTCTGTTTCCTTAGTCTGAACATTCCTCCTCCTCCCCATAATCGGGGTCATCCTACATATTTTAAATCCTCATTTTCCACTTCATCATGTTATGGGTTCATTCTATCTTGATGGCGACCTCCCTGACTATCACGTTCAGGGTTTGCTCTAAATCTTATTCCTCAAACTAGCTTTCATCTAAGATCTCATCTTTAAGCTCTTGAACATTTAGAACCCAAATTCTGTAGGAATACCTCATTATTCCCTTATCATATTTCTCGGTATTAATCTCTTATCTATTTGTTGGCTCTCTGCCTTCATTCCTCACTTTTTCTGGCATAATCTGTTCTTTTCCAATAATTCGGGCTGTATTGCAATCTCAAACAACTTTTCGACACCGGCTCCGGTTACCTTCACTTCTATTTCCATTTTCTCAAAATCTCTTATCAACTCTCCCAAAGACATTTTTATCTTGAGTCTCTCCTTTATACTAAGGGCATTAGCTACCATTTTGGATTTCCCTGGATGATAAAGAATCTCATAATCATAATCCTTGATTAGCTCTAACCACCTCCTCTGGCGCATGTTGAGCTCTTTCTGCGTGAAAATGCACTAGAGCACTTATGGCTTGTGTAAATCTCACACTTCTCTCCATACAAGTAGTGCCTCCAATCTTTAGGGCAAAACTATTGCCACGAGCCCAAGCTCATGGGTGGGGATATCGAATTTTATATTCCCTTAATTTTCTTGACGCATACGCGAGTACCTTGTTGTGCTGTATAAGAGCACCCTAATTCCTTTTGCAAAGCGTCAATACAAATCACAAAATCTCCTTTTTCCATCCGGCAATGCCAACATAGGGGCAGTCACCAACCTTTGCTTCAGTTGTTAAAAGCTTTTCTCGTATTTCTCTGTCTATTGAAACTTCTCAGTCTTACGAGTAAGCCGCGTTAAAGGGGCTACTATCTTTACAAACTTGAACGAACCTCCGATAGTGACCGGCCAATCCTACCTATGGTAGTTTCCCTAACCATGGTCATCAATTCCTCAATGGTCCTTTATTCATTCTTGTTAGGATCCTCCACGAGATCCTCCTCAGCAACAATCCCATCTAGGACAACATCCTCAACCACTACATCCTCAATATGAACATCATCCGGTCCTGCGTTAGGATGCTCTATTGGATCCACAATCTGATCTCCAATAACTAATAAAACATCATCGCGTTGTTGCTCCTCAACCTCAGGGTTCGGAGTCCCGCTACCATCTACGATAACGAACTACGCTTCTATCACGATATTTATAAGGGTTTTAACTGTCAGTACTACGTTAGGTAGCCCGACTATGAACTTGGCAAGAGTTCTTATTATCTTAGTGAACTTATTATTTTAACGTCATATCATCTCTGAGGTTTATAACGCTTGGCTCTGATACCATTTCTGTAACACCCCCAAATCCGGGGTCGGGGATTCGGGTTGTCACGAGTTCCATTTCCCTTAATAACACCCAATCTTAATAAACAATCAACTAATCTGTACTGTGACCCCACAATAAACACACACACCACAAGTTATAGTCTCAGAGATGAATATCCAAAAAATAACACAAGTCATTTTATTCCACATAATAAGCCATTACACCTCAAGAAGGTTCTGAATAAATTTACATTTCTTTGCCATTATTACAATTCATATTATACATAAGTCTGGTTCATCAATAGTTGAAAACCTAGCCTATTGGTAGCTCATACCTCAGCTACGGCGGCATTAATGCTTCCAGAAAACTGCGGAACATTTTCTAACCGCTTGCGAATTGGAAGCTTGGTCTTGTTCATCTTTTCTATCTGTTGTTGTGTGATGAAAGAAGAAAGCAAGGGTGAGCAACAAGCCCACCAAAATAATATGTATAATGATTTATAATATATGAGCATTCTCATAGTACTCATGAAAGTCTTGGTCAAGAGGAAATGAACCTAGCTGATATCTTAACGCGACCAAGTCACAAAATATTCAGTATATATACATATATACTTTTGACAATCTTTGAAATCCTCTGACATGTATAATATACACAGAGTTCCAGTTTATAACTGTATAAAAATATCGTTGCAAGGTGATCTCATATATCTAACCTTGTCTCAACGTTTTTCTGAAAATCTTTGTCATGCATAAGATAATCATTTAGTAGATATAAGTTTAAAAGATGAAGTTACAAGATACTCCAATATACTTATATCTTTTCCGAATACTACTTGAACTACCACCGTTCAAGTTATAATTAGTTCATCCCATAGACTAAGCTACAAGACAAAACTTGTATAGAATCAATCTTTAAAATATCTTCAAAATAAAATGAAGTTACGAGATACTTCATTTGATGCAAACATCATTTTGAAAGCTTGACCCTGCCAACATTCAACAATCGCCCAACCATAGCCTTCCTATCGAAGTGCTCTGGGTAGTGTTGCAGAAATATCCAATTGGATGATGAACTCATTACGGGAGTTTTGTCACGCCAGGAAGACCACGTACGATGATCAGTCGCAGTAGTACAACCCCACCATTTTCTACATGTAGATGAGAACCTGTCGGATTTACTTGTCAACCGAACACTGGACTCCTAAGGAATGGACCGTCTTAGCGGAACTTCCGGGACATTTGGGCCAATATAATAAGGCTGGGCCGGCGCCACTCGACCACTTACGCCACTCCTAGTTCAGATGAAATCCATGACTCTGAAACGTAAAGCTCGTTCCCCTTTTCCCCAAGTAGAAACTTGTTGATACGACTCCACCAAGAAGACGTATCTAGTTGGAAATGAGAACTCACCGATATTTCCCAGGCGATGCCTGTTAATGGATTAACTTGTTCCAAGAAGTTTACTTCCTGAGTGTTGGGTAAGTAATCAAAAATTCTTTTATCAAAATAGCAACCTTGTTGCGAATATACAATACACCACAAAGCCGGATCCCTCAGGTTTTGAGCGAGTATTTAAATCCCCTTCGAAAGGAGGATCTTAAATATAAAAATTGAGTTTTGGGATCCGCTCTAACTTTTAAAAATCATTTTGAAGACTCGAAAACACTTTAAAGAGTGTTTGGAGTAATGCTGATTTAATGAAATAAATCAGTCCCAATATATTAGAAAATATCTGAATATTATTATTTAAATAATATTCTCATAAAGAATAATCTTTATAAAAATAATTGAAGTAGAAGTTTTAAAACTTATACTTGCAATGAATAATAAATAACCAAAGATATACTTATACGAAAGTACGATCTTTATTTGAATAATCAAAAGTGAGTTTGATTATCGACACATTATTCCTTAATAAAATAAAGAATAATAATTTGTAATTAATCGGAGTCATAAGTCCTCGAATGAATATTCAAAATAATATTCATTAATAAAATAAACGGGGTCATAAGCCCTCGAATGAATATTCAAAATAATATTCATTAATAAAATAAAGCGGAGTCATAAGTCCTCGAATGATTATTCAAAATAATATTCATTAATAAAATAAACGGGGTCATAAGCCCTCGAATTAATATTCAAAATAATATTCATTAATAAAATAAAGTTATCGAATAAACCTTATTTGATTCATAGTTTTAAAAACTATTCATATATATATATATATATATATATATATATATTATACTCGGGAGCATCGACTCCCGATTTTAGAAAAATGTTCACCTTTGGGTCCCCTATACTAAGGGTATATGCAAATACCGCTTATCTCTAAGATAGGTATTATCAACTATATCAACAGATATATGTATCAAGATTATGAAATAGGCATGCATATATACCATATCACATGCTACAATATATCGCAAGAATTTGCTAATTTAACCATCATGCATCTATCACAAGATAATGCATATACATATGTATATATCACAACAACAGTATAACGGGTAGAAAACTTGCCTGAGCGACTGGGGGTTACAAATAGCTTGGGACGAGTCTGGTAATCTATAAACAATATATAAGTTGGAATTAAACCCAAGTCACTTATCAATCTATACTTTAACCAATTTAGACTCTAACACAGAGTTGAGAATTTTCTTGCTCTTTCAGATATAAATGTGATTGACAAAGTATATAAGAATATAAACCAGGCTGACTATGCATCATATGCTGTTAATTTTCAAAGTCCAGTCTTTGTCGACATTTTACAATGATCTAATTTAAATTCTGCAAGCTTATAATATCATGCTTTCAGTACAATGAACATCTTTTTGGTACATGTATAGCAGATTCTTCTATTATAGACAGGAAAATTTAGTAGGAAGATGCATCGATTTTCAAAATTAGTAGGAAGATTCATCGAGTTTCTTTCTATGTAGTAACTGTTTGGTGTAGAAAAAAGTGCTTGCAAGATATGCTAATCACACATTGATGCTAACAAGAGTATGGAGTGCTAATTACAGTTTCTAAATTTTGTATATATTTATATATGTATATTTCTGCAATGAATTTATAGAGTTCATGCATACACGCAAGAAACAGACATTAAAAATATCGTGTTCACAAATTCTGATACTGAAAATTGGAGCATGGCCTCTGATCAGTTTGATGAAGAAAGTGAAGGCTACTTTTCATGTATATCAAATGAAGTTATTTTTTTCCTCTCAAGAAAGATATTCACTTGGAAGCTATAAAAAATGATTGCAGTTAAATTGCGTCCTCTTGTATTCATTGAGAATATTCATAATATTTTGATTAAGGTGATCTACATCATTATAACCGGTGGCAGAGCTAATCTGTTCTAGCAAGTTCGAGATTAGAGAAAAAGAGGAGATGTTAAAGGCCTCATAGTGTTATTTTCGTTCCTCAGCTGGTCTGATTGCAGGAGTCCTTTTTATCTCTACTAAAAAAGTCGCTTTCTGTGATGAATTATCCCCTAAACATCAGGTAATTTATATTAAGTCATTACTGACCCTTTAGCATAGATCTCATCCATTCAATAATCTTTACAAGGTTTTTGAACTAGTGTCCATCTTGCACGCTATTAATAATTTTTTCTTTTAAATCCACTGCCCTAGCTTTATAATTTATGTCACCAAGAAGTTGTTGAACCTTATTTTTTATTTCATCTTTCCTAATGATGCCAGTTTCATCTTTCTCAAACCCCAGTCCTACTTTCCAGACATCACAAATATAACTCTCGTAGAGGAACTGATCAACAAAGTATGGCCAGCAGAGGAAAAGAACTCCGTTGCTCAGACCTTCTGTAGTAGAATTCCAGCAATGGCTCATGAAACAAGCAACTGACGGATGACTCAGACCTTCTTTAAAATGGTTCCTGCATTAAGATTTATTTAATTTTGACCCGTATTCTACAGTGTAAATCTCAATGACCAAACAACAATAACTCTCTTATGATAATTACAATATATATCAATATATAAATCTCGGGATGAGTGATAATTGAACTAATGACCTGAGATTAGAGCTGGCTACTTGTGCGGGTTTGAACCGCCCGCTCGGGACCGGCTCGTGGGGAAGCCCAGATTTATTCGGTTCGAACAAGGCCGATTCAAAACCGCACAATTCGTTAAATATTACGAGCCGATTATGAATATTATATTAGAAAACCAGGACCGGAAGCTCGCCAACCCGGCTCGTGAACCCGCCGCCAACCCATGTATAATTTATAAAGAAAAGTCTTTTTCTTGAAAAGGTTCTTTTACGTTTACGATTCACGTGCCAGTTGCGAATCATTATTTTTCGGTTCAAACGCGGCCCGAACCGGATTCATTACTCTACCGGGTCGGTTCAATGTTAAGGTTTTCAGTGCCCAACCCGTATGCGGCCCGGCCCGAACCGCACGGACCACACAAGTGGCCTGCTCTACCTGGGGATGACCAGAGACTTACCATTAAGCTATCCCTCTCAAATTTTTTATTAGGTTCCGAAGATAAAAAATTTGCATCTCATGAGGAAGATAAAAAGTTTGCATCTCACGGGAAAACAATAAGCCATTAGGAAGATAAAAAAATCATTCATATCCCCCATCTAGTTACAATCCATCCGGAATCGAAACCAAGCGCATCCTATCATCATCCACATCAATTTCGTTTTTCGACATCGCTTTTAGGACAGGCAAGTGATTAAAATCAGTGTTTACAAATGTAAATTTAAAACAATGTTCTGCAATTTTTTGCATAAGCTTCATTATTGGAATTACATGGCCTTGTGCAGGGTATGGTATTGCTATTACATGCAGAAGCGTGCTCATATCTTTGTCGTTAACTTGATACTTCTTGCATTCTTTTAGCACGCTAGTACTGCTTATTGTGTGTAATTTTATTTTTTTAATATTTGACCAGCATAGCTTTTTATGGTAAACTTGAAAACATAGTTAAAAGGTCATGTCAAGTTAACTAAGGGAGAAAGTTATAGTTTTTCTCAAAGAATTTTTTTAGTTAATTAGGTACAATCACCTAAACTAGAATTTTTAGTTTCAATATTGATTTGATGTTTGTCATGTTTATACATTTACCACATCATCAAACAACTATATAAACATGCTTTAGTGTGTTCTACATGAAATTTAAGGGAAAGGTAAATTTGAAAATAGTTAGTTTCAAAATGTATTTAATAATTGAAGTTAATTTTTTATTTTAGCATTAAAAGACATTTTTAATGCCAAATTATAGCAATTACCATAATCATTTTATATGTTGTGCTAAAAACTCAATTCTAAAAGGGTTCTTTATATCTTTTGGATGCAAATATGCATAAATACATCATTGATTTTAAAATTGAAATCAATGATACATTTATGCATGCATACCACATCATCAAGTAATCACAAATGACATTAATATTGGTGAACTTTATATAAAATTTAGGAAAGAGAGAAAGACAAAAATTAGTAAAATTAGAAATATTTGGATGCAAAATGCAACTAATATTGGAGTTGAAATTTTATTTTAGTAACAAAAAAAATACTTCTTACACCGAACTCAGTTTTGTTCGAGCTCGTATATGAACTACTTCGAGTATCGTAGTATGGAAACTCAATTCCTCTCGAGCTTGTTTAAAAATTTCATCTATTTTTTTAAAATTCATTTTTATTATATTTGAATCAAATTTTATTTAAATTTTTATAAATTTTTTATTCTTTTAAGTGTTGAACTAGCGAGCCAACTCGGATTAACTCGTTTAAATCCGACTCGTTTCATTTAGCTCATGGGTATAGTAAACTCAGCTAGCTTGTCTATTATAAATAAGTCAAATTTGATCACAGATTTAATCTCGTTTATCTTAGATGAAAAGACTTGTCTTTTTCAAAAATACCCAATTAAACTCGTTTATTAAATAACTATCTCAACTTGAATTACATCCGAGTTATATGTAATTCAATTTTTGATGTCCACCAAATTATCTTGATACGAGAAAATATGCAAGTTTGGAGTTGGTTTGTCTAGTTATTCAAATTATGCATTGGTTATAATTAAGAACTATATAATATTTTTTGTTGTATATGAATTTTTTACTAATATTTAATAAAATTTAAGGAAAAAATAAATAAAAGATACACATGTACAAAGTATACCGGTAATAATATGCATTATCTGTATCACAAGATCAAGTTAAAAATTTAAAATAATTATATATTTATTTTAGTTTCAACTTAAAATAATTATGTATTTATTTTAGTTATTGCAAAAAATAGTATTCAAACAATTCCGAAAATATGATGTAACTCTTTTAATAAATGCATTTTTACCTAATTCATCTCATAATTGCCCCAACTAAAAATATCCAATGATCCAAATTAAAATTAACTTAAAGTCCTAAACCAGTCATTAATATCTTGTAAAAAAAAATCTTTCATAAATATGAATTTGGCTGATTTAACTTGTAAAATTTAATATTCCAACTCTATTTCTCATTTAAAAATAGTTGCTTTGGATCTGTACAAATGTATATAGGCTGGCTAACACCATTTTAGTGACACCTAACATTGAGATGTTTATTTTAATGCAAACTTATTTCTTTACGACACAACACAAAGCATGTATGCAACTAGATTATAAGCTGAATAAATAGAAAATATAGGCACCTGCATGCATGCCGGAAACCTGTAAAATTTTAAGCATATATAAACTGTAGGTAAACATAAACCAAACATGAATGCAAGTTTTGGTATCATTATTTAATTAGATAATTGGCAATTTTATAATATAGAGCAAACTGCAAAATCACACATGAATTGAAATAAAAAGCCAGTTTATATTTATACATGAACTAGGCTAAAAGCATAAAGACAATACAATTACAAAACATACGGCATGGGCAGGGGCGGAACCAGGAATCTAACATGGGGGACCAAAATAAATAAAAGTAGAAAATATACTGATTTATTTGAGATGTGCACGTGATCAAATAAAAAAAATCAATGATCTCCTGGGCAGAAATGGTCTCCGCAATCTCCTTTTCAATATACACTATCAAATAATCCCTAAGAAATTCATCTTTCATTCGATTGCGAAGACTTTTTTTCACAATTTTTATAGCAGAAAAAGATCGTTCAGATGTTGCAGTAGATGCTCGAATAGTCAAGACAAGCCTTAATAGTCTATCAACTAATGGATACATGTCAGCTTTCCCTGTGGTTACCAATCCATGACAAAAATCACCAAGAGTAGACAGATTCTTCAAATCTGGATGAACCGGAACATCTAACCCATAATTTTGTAGTTCACACTGTAGATGGATTTTTTCATCTCCCAAAAAATCTTCTGGATAAAACTTTTCAGCTAACTTGCAAATGTTCTCTATGTTTAAAGACCTGTAACCATCCCTAGGATTTAGTGATGCACTTAAAATGAAAAGCTCCGTCATTTGTTCACTGAATCTATTGTTTAGCTCCTGTAATTGTTGATCACGTATTAACGAATTGAAATCAATAATTTTATCAGTGTTCTCAGAATCAATACCTTCATTAACAATCTCTGGATTTTGAGGATTTTGCTCGGAGTTTCTATTTATCCCACCAAAAAGCAGAGGCTCAACTCCAACTCCATCTCCAGTGACTTCAATTGAGGCGGCAAAACGTTCTTCATCTTCACAAGTAGTTGTTTGCTTCTTCTTGGGTTGAAAATAGGATGTAATCTCTTTTCTTTTACTCATAGTTACGGATTAGATACAAAGGTAGAGTAGATAAATAGAGATGATATTAGGGATGTAATTTTGTAACTTGTATGTATAGTGTGTGTTGGGGGTTTTGGGACCGGAGCAGAACAACTGAACAAGTATGTTTTATTTTTAGACTTTAGTTTTAAACATCTTTTTTTTGTTTCAAATTGTACTATCTTTATCTTATATGTTTATTTATTAATTATTAAGATTAATGAACAAATTCCATGATTTCCATCTAATCAATATTATTTTGAATGAAATAATTAACAAAATCAATAAAATTTTGTATAATCAATTCTCAATTTCAATTTTTTTTTAAATCTAGGGGGACCAAAAAAATTTTTGATAGTAAATTTTAAAATTTTATATTAAAATTTTGGGGTTATTCCGCAGTTGGCGGGGACCGGGGCTCCCTTCGATCCCCCTAGTTCCTCCCCTGGGCATGGGGCAGGTCTTTCATAGGACTATGCATTCCAAATTATTTGCATTACAATTAATTAATTGTTTTGACTGAACCTTAGAACCAGTAAAATAAATTCTTATATTTTGAAATATTTGTATTCGTTAAACTTGAGTCTCAACACTACATTTCAACTTAATATTGTCAAAAGAAGTGAATCAACACCTCATTTTCAATCAATATCAACCAAGAATGTAATTTCACAAGCAATATATATAAGGCCAACCATTTATAAGCTAGTAGTTTATTATATTGAGGTTTGATTAAGAATGCTAGAAATAAAGAAAAGGAGCCCTTTCCAATTAAGAAATTAGCTAAAACGGTTTCTTCAAATCTTGAAGTAAAGGGTTCTCAAACACTTAAACATAACACACAGACATAACACACAGTAACTGAATAAAATTATTAGAGGCCACTTCTAATAAGAAAATGAAATGCCATTGATCAACCTACATTTAACCAGCTTGCTTGGAGGACTTCAACTTACATTCTTCAGCTTCTTCACTTCCTCCTTAAGCTCCTCCAACTTCCTCAATTCTTCTTCTAAAACTGTCATTTTGCCTGAGCACCTAGGACGTGCAATTTGAGAAGAACTAACCCTGATTCTCCTAAAAACAATGCAAATACTTTAGTCTTACAAACATATAAATATAACTAAATTTTTTAATTAAATTTAATATAGCAAACTATATTTAGAATCAGAATGCTTGATCTTATCTAGGACGTGCAATCTGAGAAGAACTCGATTTTGTTTATTGAATAACCAACTCGTCTCGTATTAATTACATCCCAATTATAGTAATTCAAATTTTAATATAAAGAAATTTGTCGATACACCTTTTATTTTGATACAAAAAATTATGGAAATTTAAAGTTAGTTTATGTAGTTTGAAATTCTTTTAACCGGTTACAATAACTACACTATTTTTTTCCGCCAACCAACTTGTCTCACCTCATTTAAACCGACTCGTGAACTTACGAGTAAACTCTCGATTCGGCTCACTACAAAAAAATAAGGCTAAATACAATTGCACAAATACAACCAGAGTTAATTTCAACCACCTTCAGTTGAATTTAAGGGCACGACTGAATAAAACCGCATGCGGTCGTATTTAAATACGATCGTATTATGTGATCGAATTTAGTAATAATTATGACTGAATAAATACAACCGTATTTATATGCAACCATATACAGTTGGGTTTCGGCGTGCTACTAAATTTAACCTCCCTCGGTCGAATTTAGCCTTACCAAAAATTGGAGGAAATTTTCCCGCCAACAAAATTTTATGACACTGCTAAATTCAACTGATTTCGGTCGAATTCGATATTTGAAAATGGAGGGAAATTTCCCGCACTTTTAAAAATTTAGTTGCAAAAGTGGAGGGAAATTTCCCTCCTTTCTGAAAATTATAATTTCAGAAAAATTCAATTGTGTTTATCTAACATGACAGTATTCGATTGTATTTAGTACTATTATAATATTGTTTTTAAAGAAAATTATTTGAAGGTTAGTAAATATTTTGAAAAAAATTATGTATAAAAGTTAGAATAAAATTTGCACGGAAGTTAAATTTTTAGTTTTTGCAAAAAAGATCATTATGGTAAGCGCATTTTCAAATTTCTTTTATTCGATGCATAACAAAAATTGAAAATTTATAAAAGTAGATTGACCAATACTTCTTACTAGTGTTTAGTCCCATATTAATGTTTCAATTTTTTTAAAAATATTTATGAATGATCTAACTATAAGGATGATGTCAAGATATATGTATTTTAGCTATATAATAATTTTTTTATAAAAATATGAAAGTATTTGGTTTGCTATTTTAATAGTTAAATAATAGTTTTGCCGGTATTTCTTACTAGTATTTTGTCCCATACAAATATTTTGATTTTTTTTTGAATGATCCAATCTTAGGATGTCAAGATATATATATTTTAATGATATGATAAGATTTTAAGAAAATAAATAAATTTATCTATTTTGCTATTTTAATAGTCAACTATTAGTTTGACTCATTTAAAGACAAGCGTTTGTCTTTAAACTAGTCAAGTTCAGTCACAAATTTAAGCTCCTTTAACTAAAACGAGCTACTCGTATCATTTAAAAATGCTTGAACTCAAATATGTTTATTGAATAACAGGCTCGTTTTGTTTATACCCCAATTATTGAATTTTTTTCCGATGTTATGCAATTTATCAATACACCTTTTATCTTTATACGAGAAATTATGCAAATTTGGAATTAGTTTGAATAATTTGAAATTCTTTTAACCCTTTTATTTTGATATGAAAAAGTATGCAAATTTAGAGTTAGTTTGTCTAGTCATAATAACTACTCTAAATTTTTTAATAACAGCAAATATAGTAACAATTTTCAAAAAAAAATAATATTCCAATTTTGGCTGCCTCTGTATACATAGATATTTGTAAGTTGTTGCCGGCTCGCAGCCACAGTTATTTGTACGTTGTTGCCGGCTCGCAGCCACAGTTATTTTAATGGAATACTATTTCTTTACAACAGAGCACAAAGCAATAGACATAAATAGAATGGTACTTATGTGCATGGTGGAATTCCATAAAGCTTCAAGCATGTATATTTATAAACAGCATGGGTTCTTAAACAAAACATGAAAGCAAGTTTTGGTGTCGGTGATTAGTTAAGCAAAAAAAACAACACACTCATAATATAACATATATAAAGCAAACTGCAAAACCAGACATGAACCAAAATGCAAAACCAGTTTCTTTGTGCTAGCTTGTACAGAACTATGCCACAAGCATATAAATATATACAATTACAAAACTACACAACGAGGTACAGGGAGAGCTCAAGGCATGCCTTCATGTGATTATGCATTAATCGTTTCAAGTGAACCTTAGAACCAGTACTATACATTGAATTATTAAATTTTGAAATATTTGTGTCTGTCAACTCTGAGAGTCAACACTACATTTCAACTTAATACTATACAAAGAAATGAATCAGTACTTCATTTTAAATTAATATCAGTACTGAAATTTTTTTATTACAGGTAGCTTCTAATAAGAAGTGATATGCCATTGATCAACCTGTATTCAACCAGCTTGCCTGGAGGACGTCAGTGTGCATCCTTCTTCACCTTCTTCCTTTCCTCCTTCAGCTCCCCAATCGCTTCCTCCAATTTTCGCACTCTTTCTTCAAGAATTTCCATTTTGCCTGAGCACCTAGGACGTGCTCTCGGAGAAGAACTAGCCTGCTGCTGATTCTCCTAAAAATAATGCATCTACTTTAGTCTTATAAACATATAAATACAACTAAATTTTTTAGTTAAATATTATTTAGCAAACTATATTTAGAATCAGAAGGCTTGATCTTACCTCATCACTAGGCCTATTTTCGGGTACTGGAACCCTATTTTTGTTCTTCTTCAGAATGAGGAGTGTGGGATCATTTGGATCTGCAATGAAATTGTCTCTAAATCCTTCCTTTACAGCTGGAGGCACTCTTTGACATATCTTGATAATTCCTTTAACATTGGCAAAATGATATTTGAGTCTTGTAATGCCCGACACTGGGTGTGAGCAATAGTTGCACACTGCATAGGTTCTGGTACCCATCTCTTGCTTTGTGCCATGATCCCAAGCATAGTCCACTTCTCTGTTGTTCACTGTGCCATAGATATTATAATTTTAGCATATATTCTACTAGCTTATCAAAATTCTTAAGATTTTGTATCCATTAAAGAATATAAGAAATATTTAAATTAAATATACATGCTTGTTCTATTTTTTCTTTAAAGTAACTTTTGAAAAATAAATTTTTAATGACACATATTGTCCACAAATATTTTTAAAAAATCAAACAAACAAATAAAAGTAAAATAGTGCATCCACCGGTAACTAAAACTGATTTAACTTACTTGTTGATAGTGATGCTGGAAATTGATGGATCTGACTAAAAAATCAATTGATTAGTACTGTTGAGATGTAAAATTAATTGAGATATGAGTTTTGGAACAATTGATGAAGAAATGTAAATAAAACTAGGACAAAGAAATGTTTAGGGCGGCCAATACCTTACCCTTCAAAGTCTCTGGTATGAGATGGTACCCGGACTATGAATTTAGGACAGTGACCTTCAAAGTCTCTGGTATGAGATGGTACCCAAACTATGAATTTAGGACAGTGAAATGTTTGATGCGGCCAGTAAGCAACTTGTATGTTACCCTCGAGAACGTTTTTATATTTATATGAGTCACCTTGACTAATTAGATTAGGGATTGAATATTATAATATAACTATAATATGACTATTTTAGCCTCCCCATTTTATTTTAAATTACATGAAAATATTATTCTTATTTATTCTATTTTTCTATTGTTTAAATATAAGTGATAATTTTTTATTATATAAATTAGTTCATTTATTTAATAATCAACTGTTATTTATATTTCCTTAAACTAGGAAAAATTATATATAGAAAATATCAACAAGTAATAAAAAAGTAAGAATTAATCTAAAACTTTAACATTGTACAAACAATGATTTATGAATTAATGAAAAAAAAGCGGGCGTAGAAAAGAATTTTTAATAATTTTAATTACTTTTAAATTTATGGTTAAATTTCGTTGTTGAACAAAAACCATTATCTTATATTTTATTAAAATCTCTTAAATTTCACTGAATTACTAAAATAAAGGTACATATAACCAAATTCATGATATAAGAAAAAAATTATTCTTTTAAAATTACTAAAAAACAAGGAACCCATTTAAATATATCGTTTATTATCATAGATATACAGTACGATATTTTAGAAATAAATATTATATAACATATTTGATAGTTGAATAATAAAATAAATAAATAAATGGTTAATGTAAAATAGTATACAAAGACATATTAGAGGCATATATAAGTTGAATACTACTATTTTTTATTTTTTTATTTCAATTTTCGAATTTATATTATAATTTATATTATATGAAAATTTTGAGTTTATTAGTTTCATTATTAAATTTAATAATAATTTCAATTATATAATCATACAATAAAAGAGTATCAAGTTATGAAAATCAAAATTTTATTCAATAATATGTAAACACATCACATTTTTTGCAATGAGAATAAATAAATAAATATATATATTTACATATTTATCGATAATTTGTAGAGAGTAAAATTAAATTGTTACTGTAAAGTTTGCAAGAGATTTTACATGATATAATTTATTGTGCAAGACATTCCTGTACCTCAACAAGACTAAGTCAAATTGACAACCCTAAGTAAGTTGACAACCCTAAGTAAGTTGTATTGTTATCTTAGTTTGTATTTGTACTTGTAACATTTTAAAGTCTGTAAAAATGCAAAGGAGCATACTGGAGTCTTTTTTCTTAAACAGTATCAAGCCTAAAGATTATATCTGGGAGAAGATCAAGAATATCATGCCTCAGAAGAATTTTGAAGAAGTTTAGAGTTGAATAAATCTGTTTGGATAAAAATACTCTAAGTCAAGATCTCTACAAGTCACAGATTTAGTGTTATACATAAGTCACTCGAGAACTCCAAATGACTTATTTAGTTTACTAAAGGTTAATGGCATGTCTTATTGTACAATGTGTAAACCAGCAGTTAACTGAATTATAAAGTTAACACCCGTCCTTTGTTAGCAGTAATAATTTAGATAGAAAAATCTTGTAACACTCTCAAGGAAATATTTTCAACCCTTATTTTCTTGGAAATAGATTCAACATCCATGACTCTTATAAAAGTATTATTCTGAATATAATTCTCCATTGTGCAACCATAAATTTATCGCAACATACCAATTCTGCAGTCTCCAACCTACGTCCTTCAGATTTCTTCAATGGCCAACACTCGAAACCATACATCAATGTCGGTCTAACTGTCAATCTATAGAATTTATCTTTCAACTTCACAAGTACGCTCTTATCACATAAAAATGCAATAACAGCCTTCCATCTAATCCAACTTGCCTTAATACGATGTGTAACATCAGCAAGAATATCACTGTTGCTCTTGATGATAAAGCCCATATACTTAAAACTATCAGTTTGTGGAACACGGTCATCTAGAATGTAAATGGCAACATCCATCTCTTGATTCTTTTCACTGAAATTATCCCAAATATACTTTGTCTTAGGAACAACTCAAATGTAATCCGTGAGCCTCTAATGATGCACTCCACCATTCTAAACTTGTATTAACCTCAACTTTAAATTCCATAACTAATACAATATCTTCCGCAAGCAATATACACCAAGGAACATGAGCTTGGATGGTACTAGTAATCACATCTAAAATAATAATGAAAAGCAAGGGGTTTAATACCGACCACTGATGAAGGCCCACCTCAACTGAAAAATATTGAGTATCTCTTAACGATGTCTGAACAAACGTCATTATCGCTGAATACATATCCTGAATAACATCTCCATACCCAGGCGGAACCCCTTGAGCCTCTAAATATCTCCAAATTATTGCACGTGAGACACTATCATAAGCCTTTTCAAGATCTATAAACACCATATAAATATTTTTATGACTGCTTCCGATATTTCTTCATGAGGCAACGAACAAGATATATCGCATCGTTGACCTGCCAGGCATAAAACCATATTGATTGGTAGAAATATAAACTATTCCCCTAAACCTGCACTAAATAACTCGTTCTTAGAATTTCATTGTATAATTAAGTAACTTAATACCACAATAGTTACTACAACATTGAGCATCACCTTTATTCTTACAGACTCAACCGCCAATCACTAGCCACCTCGGTTGTCCGAAATATAACATTAAAGAGATTCATCAACTAATTCATACCATTTTCTTCCCGACATTGTCAAAATTCAGTTGAAATCTCATCTAAATCTATTGTATTACCCTTAACCATCTATTATTCCCTAACAATATAACAACATAATTACAGAAATGTGGTTGAATGGAACTCTTGTTACTTTCTACTTTTTTGAAAATAATATACAACCGTGTTTGTGAATATGCAAGAATGCAAATAAGACTTTAAAAGTATTCAACTAACACAAAGTAAATAAACACAAGTTTAAATTTTTTTGATGGATTTGTCGTTCGACCAGAGATGAATATATTGAAGAAATCTCTGTGATGCAAAATGGACACAGATGCTTACAAATGTTTCTTACAACTTAAAACTTAAGAGTACTAAAGATACAGATTGCTTGTTCTTATTGTTGTTCTAGTTAAGTTCTAAGATACTTCATACACTTGGTTTATTTATTCACCAAGATTACATGTGTAATAAGACAAAAATAATATTTCCATCAGTTAGTTCCAAGCATATCTTCTTCATTTTTCTGTCGAATACAATCCAACTTAGATACAACATCTTTGAACGAGCTTGTTTTGCATGGAAATGGAAATGCTTCATTTTCTTCTAATACCTGCAATGAGGCTGCCACATTCCCTCTGTGCACTATCAACTCATGTGACTCTGTCAGCTTCTGTCAAGTCACTATCAACTGCTCTCTTTGTTGATTATCTATTGAAGCTTCATAGGTGTTATATGTTGACACTATATTAGTATCATCCGTTGAAGTTTTCTTGATAACAACCGTTGACAATTTTATCTGATATCCGTTGAAGGCTTCTTGACTAGCTTATTCGTTGAGGGTATATGAGTTATCCGTTGAAACTTTTAGAGTCATCCGTTGAAGTTTGTAGACTGGGAGTTGAAGATGTTTCCTTAGCAGTTGATATTCTTTCACTTATACAAAATTACAAAGTATTTTATATTTATAATTAGCCCACCTATTTTGTATATCTTTCTAGTTATCAACACGACTTAAAAAAACTAACACTCCCAAATCCCTTAGCTATTATAGTGTACAGAATGTGCTATATACTTATTTAAATAAGCTACTCCTTTAACGGATAGATAACTGTGATTATCCGTTGAAGGCTACAAAAGACACTTAATAAATCTACTTAAGGTGTTTTGGTATCATCAAGACTACAACATATTTCTTACAATCTCCCCAAATTTATGTCTAATGGAACTATAGGCATAAATTTAGGTTGACTTGATGATAACAAAACATCCTATTAAGATAATACAAAAAAAGTAGATAAATTTCAAAGTGCTGCATTAAAATTGAAATGTACAAAAAAGGTTAAAGAAGGTTTACATGTCATTATCAAGGTGCTTCTCTAGACTGAGCAAATCATTTTCTTTTCCTTGATTCCTTTGTTTTCTTCCCCAATTTCTCATTATTTTTCTCAATTTGAAGTTGGAGTTGTCTGTAGAATTCAGCTTCATTTTATTCATTGATATCCAGCACCTCTTGCATCTCTTTGAGAGTTTCATTATTAGAAACTTTAAGCTAGTTTTCAAATCTAAAAAATCTTCTCACATACTTCTCATCTCTAAACTGCATAATTCAGTAGGGTTTCATGTGCCCCAATATTTAGAATAGTTAGTACCCTTGGTAATGCACTAGGATCTCTCCATCTTTATCTGATTGAACTTATTTTCTTGAGTATTTCTGATTTAGCAACCTTTGAGAATCCAAAATCTTTTTTTATTGCATAAAATACCTTGACTAAGACATTGTAGCTTGCATTGAGAATCCTGTAGAAAGGCTATATTATCTCATGACCACCCTTATATCTGAACACCAATCTCTCTGGAAGTCTGTAAGTAGCATCAATTCCTCTCACTTCTTTCAGTTCATCCAGATAGAGTTCAATGTCATAAAATTCTTTGATGTCACAGATGTAGAGTTGATCATCCTTGTTGACAGTAGGCTTTGGTTTTGAGATGGATTTGGTTGGAGGTAGGGTTGGCTTGATCTTCCTTCTTGAGGTTCTCTTCTTTATTGATAGTGGCATGTTTAGATCTGGAATTGTAAACTCTCCCAATATGTAGGTTCATCCTTTGACACTATAAGATCACCATGAAAGTTTACCTCGGGATTGACCTTGATTTCAGATGTTTCCATAGTGGGCACAGTTGGTTGACTTGTAGAAATTGATTGAGATGGTTCACTTTCCTTTTCTTCTAAAATTCTACTTACCCATCTCCCTGGTCTTATCTTTATTCTTTTACATGTTTTTCACTCAGGCTTTTTTTTCTTTTTTTCTTCAACATCCAATTTCTTCTCAGTTGTAGTAGCAAGCTTTTAAATTTTCTTTTAAGCTTCCTTAGCAACCTGCTTTTTCTTTAGCTGTGACCTTACCCTCAAAGCTTCTCACTCCCTTACTTCTTCAAACCTTGGATGTCCACTCATTACATAAATCATCTCTCTATATTTATAAATTCTTGCTATTCTGTCTCTCAAAGTTACATCCTTGGTTGTCTTGTAGCTAGCAATTATTTTGACCATGCGTTTCTACTCATCAGGCCTAGTAGGTGAATGATCAAGCTGCATTGGATGTTTGCTTGTGAATCTAAAAGTTGATGGTTTTGGATTGAGCACCACAACAGGCTTAACTTCATCTACAAGTGATGTCCCTCCCTTGTCACCTTTCCCAGCTTCATTTCTGCTACAGTAAGAGGCTTCAACCGTGTGAAGTGCTTCACATATCATGATTATTGTGCAGTTGAACCAAATACTTGAGCTAATCTTGCATCTATCTTTTCTTTCCTCTCTTTGAGCTTTAACTCAGCTGCAGCTAGATTGATGAGATCTATGTTGTCCAACTCCCCTTTGACCGATGGCTTTGGCATAGTAAAAGATGGAACTATTACTTTAGTGGCTTGAACATGCACATCCTTCTCCCATTACCACATAAATGGTCTTTACCAACATCCAAAAATGGTGTTTCCATAAAAAATGTTGCCTTATGTGGCATGAAATTGGAAATATTTATATATGGCAACATCATAATTAAATGGTACTATAATTGTTGCCTTAAATTTGCTATGCCAACACCTATACTGGTGTTGCTTTAGATCGGTGAAAAAATTAAAAAAAAATGGGGGAAAGAATCCCGCTCAAGTAAAATAGAAGCTCGGCCCGCTCAAGTAAACAGAAAGCCTATACTTTTTTTAATTAAAATATAAACACACTCCTCTCCGCCCCAACACAATATATTTAGTCTATTCATCTGCTCTTCGCAGCCACTCATGGCCGCCCCTCATCTCTTTTCAAAGCTCAGTCACAAGTTCATCTGCTCGGCTATTTTTCAAAGCTTCTCAGTCCTTTCTTTCTATTCAAAGATCTAAATAAAGGTACACCCAGATTATAATATATTAAAATGTGAGTCACAAACCCTAATTTTTGGGTTCTTCAATATTTATTTACAAGCCCTTTTGGGGGGGTTTGAATTTGCTCCCGAACCCTAATTAGGGGGGGTAGAATTTGTGTAAAAATCCTGATTTTAGGTGGTTTTAATTTGTCAAATTTGGGCTTATCAATTTTAGAAGATTCCATATGTCTAGTATTTTTATTATTAGTGTTCTCAAGCAATAGTAAACTCTGGTAAAGGTGATGCAATTAGTCAGATCTAGTCTTTTTCTCTGTTTCAAGAGATGAAAGTGGTTGTGTATTATATGGATTTAGCTTATGGCTTGTTTATAATTGTTTATAATTTATGGGTTGAACGCTTTATATGTGAACACTATATATGTTATATGTAAAGAAGAAATCACAGTGGTTATAAAACCTTGAGCAAGCCTTTTTTGTGTTATGAAATGCAAATGAGTAAAAAATTAGTTACTAATTATATCATTGCAGAAGTAATTTTGATTATCATTTAGCTCTTGTTTTTGTTTGGTTAGTGTTACAGCCTGGATGAAATGGGAGCTGTGTGGATAATACTTTTGTTGAGAGATCATGAAACATGGCGCATTTTCACAAGCGTGTGGTTGCATTCAGGAGTTTTTCATCTTATTGTCAACCTCATCAGCATACTCATTGTTGGACTGCATTATTAAAATATGGTAGTGAACTTCTGTTGGTTTATGACATCTAATCAAAAGTTTCATTGTCATTTCTATTTTCCAATATAAAAAATTGTATAAATTGTGGATTTTCCGTGCAGGTTCCGAGAGAGTCCTTGATTTTTATGATTCCTGCATTTGGGGGCGTTCTTTCTTCGGAAGGAGAAGGAGCTCCATTTAAGAAAACGGATCAGGGCATCACTTACCAGGTATCCCTTTAATTGCACTTTGAGAATGGATTTACTGGATTATGCATATTGCACTTTGAGAGTGGATTTACTGGATTATGCATATACAGGATTATGTTGTGACACGATGATATAGCGCTCCAGAACTATGCGTGTCTTTTTTCTCCAAGGTATACAACACATTCTTATATGAATATTCTGTTTTAACCTACCATGCCAGAATGTGCTCTTCTATTTTAAAGTCTTGAGTGATTATATTACATTCAGGTTGTGTTTTCATGTTTATGTATAGAAATAGGGACACTAATACGGAAAATCTTCTAAAAGTAACTTTTTTAAAAAAATATCGTGGATATGTTTTCAACACTGGAGGGAGAGATTTTTGTATAAGAAATTTATATGCTTCTTATATTTCCAGAGCTTTGTTATTGCAGTGATTGCTATGTTTATAAATATTGAATTTCTAATCTATAATAATGTCTTGAATTCATGAACCTATTCGACTCAACTCGGCAGTAAGCCTTCTGTTTGATGGAGAGTGCAGAAACTGTTAAACTAAGTTCTCATCTGAATCTAACTCTATTTTATAATCTATTTTATTTACTAGGTAGATAACCACAATTTCTTCCTAATTTAACATATTTTAGATGATTTAATATTAAAAATATCACACATAAAGGGGTGTATGAATTTTAACAGTGATATCAAGGAACCTGAATGGTCATTATCTGTGCTTAAGTGCTATTTATAACTGTAGTATAATGATTATGTACAAAGATCGCCACCTGATTAGTCTTTGTGTTTTATGAAATGAACCCTGTCCTAGTTAAAGTTAATAGAGTATTAACAAATTACTACCAATATAAATGTAAAGATCTTATCATGAAATTCATATACATAAATATCTATTACAATCTGTAAATTGAGTAACTACATCACTATATAGGATATGTCTTGCAATTTACTGACTAATAAACTGCCACAGGACATGACGTCCTTACATGGGAAGCACGTACGAAGGTCATTCTCGGCATTACAATGACGTAAGCCAATCTTTATATTAAAATTTTTAGGATCTTAACTCCCAAAATAGTACATAGCCTTGTACAGTAGGACTATTTGCTTAATTTTAATCGCGAAAAGTATCATGATCTTATTAAAATCATTTATCTAAATATCGTGTGATTTCTAAATTATAGTCAAATTTACATATATTGGCGTTTGCCAATCATATTGATTACATAAATGTGTACAATAAAAATATCGAAGACCTTAGGAAGCCTTTAGTTATAGATCCGTAGAATTATCTGAGAACTCGGCCTAACATATTTGGTTTTGCAGGCTTGCATATTTATATGAAGATATTGAGCCAAAGATTGTTCACTGGGACATCAAATCTAGCAACATTCTGATCGACCATGAATTCAATTCAAAATTTTCTTATTTTAGATTGGCCAAGCTCTTGGAATCAGGTGAAAGCCACATAACTACTAGAGTGATGGGAACATTTGGGTCAGTGTAATATGCCATCAAATATTATACACTTATCCTTTTGTAATGCTTTATTTGATTTTGGGACTTAGAATTTGCATTCAATCATTACTTTTTGTATAATATGCAGTTATGTGTCTTCAGAGTATGCTAACACCGGTATGCTAAATGAAAAGTGTGATAATTATAGACTATGATCGGCCTGCTAGTATTTCAGGAGTAGTCAACTTACTTCCTGATCTTGATAAATAACATGGTTTTGGCTCCAGGTGGACTGCTGGTAAGCATTCTTCTGCGCAAATATATATGCTCACATAAATTGTAGATAGTTTGATGTCATGATTTCCATTTTTCTGCCTACTATTTTACTTTATAGGTAATAACCACATGCACTCAATGTAGCCTCAGAGGTGAGTCTTAAAATAAAAGAAACCATTGGGTTACATGATATAACAGAATCGGTGAAAATTGTGGATGTTCCACAACCATCAGTGCAGAACTTGGACATAGTAGGGACTGCCAGAATTCTGGATATTTCTGAAGCAATAAATGAGTCAAGGAGTGTTAATGAAGCAACAGATTGATATTAAAGAGCTGAGCAAGCTGCAACCACCAAGTGAGCAGCCACCAAGTGATGCAACTGGAACAAGCAAGCAGCCACCAAGTGATGCAACTGGAGTAAGCAATTTCAATCCTTGATCCTGCATATCATAGTTATAATGATGCCTTTTGCGATATTAGACCGTATATGGTACTTTTTAATAATATTCTTGTGGTCGTAGATTGTAAATGAAGTACTTCATTTTATTTAAGTAGAATCAAGTCGGAATGTTGGAATTGATATTGGCATTATGTAGTGCTTGTATGACTGAAAGTATGTATTCAAGTTTTCTAAGTAGTTTTGACTTGGCTTGCATCCGGGGATTTGATTTTTGTGTTATTGTGGTTAGATTTGAACTATATTTTGGGATGTTATAATTTAGGCAAGAACCTGTCAATTTTTTTTACTAAACATGTTGCCTTAGCCTAAAATAATGTTGGCAAAAATAATTCAAAAGATGTTGCTATAGCCAGGTAAGTGTTGGCAAAGATAAGAAATGTTAATAAAATTGGTGTTGCTATAGACTGAGACTGTGTTGCCATAAGAATTAAGGCAAATCAAATTTGTGTTGCCTTAAAAATACCCAGTGTTGCCATAAACTTAAAGCCAACACTGGTTCAGATGTTGCTATTGACATTATAATGTTGCCATAGAGGTCTACAGCAAACACATTTTTGGTGTTGGAATTGTTCTGTAAAATGTGTTGGCAAAACATCAAAGGCCACATGCAAATTTCCAACACCCTCAAAATTGACCAAAGTGTTGCCTTAAGCTTTGTGGCAACATTTTTTAACATTTTTCACATTTTTTTGATGTTGCTGTAGGCCATTTATGTGGTAGTGTCCCCTATTAGTTATCAGCAAGTAGAAGTGGAGAGATTGGAAGTTTGTGCACGCCACCAGTTTTTGGAGCAACTGAGTTTGAGTTCGCTTGATTTGGTAGTATCTTGGCCACTTGATTTTCAATATTAGACATTCTTGAACCCAATGCCTCAACTTTTCTAGATAGATCACTTTTTCTTCGAGCTTTTCCCGAATTTCTCTCATTGTGGCTGCTTGAAGCTTCTCATCCAAACTTGTGTACATATCCTTCTTGGATTCATCAGTTAAAGAGTTTGAGACCATCCAAATCTAGATCCTATTAGAGATTTTGAATCCTGTGAAGTTGGAGGGACTCTAGATGGGCTTGAAGAAGTGACCTTGTACCGGCATTGGTAGTGGCTGCTAAAGCTATTTGAGTTTATTGATTAACGTGAAAAATATGGAGTTGAAGTGGTGAGAGCTGCATTCCTTGCTAAGCATCCATTCAGGAGTATTTGTTGTAGAACTAGGGCATGCATCTCCCCCTAAGTTCATGCCATCATCTATACCAAATTCTTCATCAAACTCATCATCATCAGCTCCAAAATTAGAATCTACATCAGATGTAAGAGGCAGTGTGGTTATTGCATCTTTGGCCCTTTATATTGATTCAGTTGTGTGGAGTAAATTCAATGTTCTTCTCTGCCTCCTCATGCCTTGAACAACCAAGGTTTTATAGTTGTATCATGATGAGTAAATGTCTGAGCATCCAAGGATATAAAATCTATAACCTCTCTCTATTATTGATGACAAAGTCTTTCCTTTTAAGCATCACT